>NC_006980.1:600000-875659 GCF_000165345.1 Cryptosporidium parvum Iowa II | reverse complement strand
AGTTGGAATTATATCATACAAGCCCTTTAAAAATGAAAATTCAGGTACATAATCAATGTTAGATCCATCATTTCTAGCCCACTATTTATCTGGTCGATCATTATTAAACACAACTAACACTGTCAGAATAATACAACTCTTAGGTTATCTTGAATTATTCAAAGTCATAAGGTACTAGATTATCTCTTTGGTGAGTGCAACTTCAGTCAGAATAAAATATTCATATGTTTCATCGAAATATAATGCTAGATACACGCTCTCATGTTTACTAAATATCTAGTAAAAGCTCGCATTCAAATATATATACAATTACGACAAAGTTCATTTATATTAATTCGAGACAAAATTTTAAATATTTAAAATACCTCATCAAATCATTGGTAACAAATTATGTACACCTGAAAATATTAATCAATCTTTACTTATTAATCCAAATCATGGATTGCAATTCTCCAAATAGTGCTCATAAATTCATAAATTAAACTTAGAATAAGGTATTAGCATATTGATATTGTCTTAAAAAATTGAAAAGAAAAAAAAAAGCATGTTTAATGAGGGGGGGCTTTTTTAATTATATAACAATTGTCTTAATATAAATAATATTTGTATTAAACATCTTTTAATTTATCAATTTGAATTATAATTTACATATTCTCGTATGTCTAGAGTTTATTAAAAACAGACTATTTAATGTTAATATACTATGCATTATATTTACCTATTTGTAATTTAATAAAATTAATTATTATAATTACATATAATTTTATAATTTATTTAAATTATAAATTACTTGAAAAAATTAAATATTAATTCAATATATTACTTATATTAAAATAATTTATATATAAATTTATTACAAAAAAAATATGCCGCCTAATCTTATGTCTAATAGACAAGAAAAAACTATCGGCTAAAGAACCAATCCACTGAATCACTTCAAACACTTAGATTTTTTTTACGTGCAATAAAATCTTTATTACATTCCTCGTTTTTTAGTATATACTTGCTTCTTTATTTAAGGCATAAGATGCGTTTTCTTATTTTACCACTAACTATTATTGCTCAACAGCTTTATAGCAATCACACTATTCATTATAAAGGGGACTCGGGGTTAGATTTATTCATCATCGAAGATCAGATTATTAAAGCAGGAGAAACTGGTTTTGTTAGGACTGGTTTAAGATTGCTGCTTATGATGATTATAATGAACCTTCTAGTTATACTATTGTTGGAAGATCTTCTATTTCTAAAAGTCCACTTAGATTGGCTGTTCCTGGCGGGATATTTGATGCTGGTTTTAGAGGCGAATTAAGAATTCCTTTCGACAATATTAAAGATTATGATTATGAATTAAAAATTGGGCAAAGATACGTCTCTCTTACTGGTTACGATGGTAAACCTGTCTCATTTAGCTTAGTTGATCAACTTGATGAAACCGATAGAGGTGAGCGTGGACTAGGGTCTACGGGATTAGGTCCAGTCGTATTAGGTAACACTGGAGAAGAAACTAGATCAAAATCTCTAAATCAAGCTCTTGTCAATGAAACCAGAACCTCATTGAGTCGAGTTGTTCCCTTATCTACTAATAGAACTAGCGAATCACAACTAGTTAAATCTATGAAACCTCTTACCGGTCAATCAGAGAAGTCTTTAAAATCTCGAACTCCTCTCAACTCTTTTATATTCCCGCAAGCAAGTAATGTTCAGGTATTCAACATTATGTCAAGTGATTCACAGGCTTTATTAGTCAACGTCCTTCCATCAAAGTCACTTACAGAACGTGTTGATATTGCTAAGTCTGTTATTATTACAAGTATTCCAGAAAACGAAAGCAGAAATAATACAAGTTTGAATATTACAAAAACTTGAAATAAATGAAACTAAATAGATTAATTTTGATAAAGCTATTTGTAGTGACTAATGGTATCCTTGAGTATTAATTGTAAGTTATTTCTTTGTACCCCGCCCCAAAGTAGAGGCTATTGAAGACAAATTGCTTCGACAATAGTTGGGAATCATTTAAAGTAAAACTTTAGTTTATGTAGAGTGTCGAAAATACAGTTTTGTGATATTAGTATTCTCTTTAATTTAAGTTCAAATGTCTACATGTACTTTTCTGTTTTCTTAGAATATTTGTTAATTGCAGAATTTGCAAAAAAGGGTCACGGCTAGAAGAAGTCGGTCTTGTTATATATTAATTGAAATTATTCATGAATTTGATTTTAGTTCTTAAATCAAAATAGTAACTATATTATACAAATACAAATTTATTATAAACGTAAAAGAAAGAAAAAAGAGACTATTTAAAGTAGATCTTAGAATTTTTACTGTTATACAAATTTTATTGTTATTTGATTTAATTTTTATTGTAAATCATATTTGTCTTAAATATTTATCACTATTATTAATTCATTAATGAAGGAAAATAAGAATTTTACTAAAATTACAATTTATTATTATTATAACTCAATTATTTTACATAATAAATACAAATTCTTGATTCATCTAAAAATTTATTAATATAAAAATTAATATATAAACTTTATTTTATCTTAAATTTTCATCACTAATTAATATTTAAATTTGTATCAGAGCAAAAAAATCTATTTCAAATAATAATGTTATTCTTTTAATATGATTAAACAATTATACCACTTTCCCATATATTTTTATTTAATTTAACCTATATTCTCAATTCAGAACAAATATATAACTTCAATATTCATTTAAAAAAAATACAAAGATTTTTGAACAACCTTTTAATAAAATCAATAAATTACATATAAAAATTACATAAATCTTAATTTAATAAAAAAAATTAATAAATTTTTGATAATTTTTTTAATTGGTACCAATGTTTCAATTTTATATTAGATACTGTTAAAAATATCTTCTCAGCATTGACATTGTTTAATTTCCATTGACCTCTGAGAATTTCAATCAAACATCCATACAGTATTTGTTTCAATCCAGTATTACATCGGTTTAAATCCAATACTATAACAGCTTAAGTTAAAAACTATTTTTACTGAATTCTACCACAAAATAGCCATAAGGTCTAATACTATTTTGTTCAAAACCACTATTATTATTAATATTCATTTTATTAAATTTTGTTAATCTTTAAAAGAAAAACTCGTTTTTATCAATTATTTTGTTCAACCATAATATAATATATATATTTGAAACAATGACTTTTTAATTGTAATAATACCAAATATTAAAAACCTAATACGAGTATTATTTTTTATTCATTTCAAACAATTTATTCAAATATCATTATTTATATCAAATTCCTAAATATTATAATTTTAACTTAGATAAATGGCTTAAAATAATCATTTAATTGAATAAATAATTTATTTGTAATTAAAGATACAATAAACAGTATTTTATTCTTAATTGCAATAAATCATGTTATTATTATAATCATATATATATCCATTTACATATATATTCATTCAAAATTACATTGTAATATTAAATTATTTTAAAAGGAATTCAAAAATACAATTTTTAATCATTTTATTAAAGTACTTCTCTAGCTTTATATCTTTACTTATTAAAATCCAATTAATTCAGAAATTTATTCAATAATCTTATATTTAAAAAAAAATAAATAAATATATAAATCATGTAAATGGATTAAGTTTCTGAACTAACTTTTTTTCTATAAATTAAATATAAATGAAAAAAAAAAATTTAAAATAATAAAAAATCATTAGAAAACCCATTTTCTATATTAGAAATTACTTATTGAAACTAAATTACTAGGTGATATTGTAACTCTACAAAATTCTTACATATATTTAATAAATTACGTTAATGTAATCAACCAAATTTGAACGCATGTTTTTAAATTAATATCTCCATTAATTTATTATTGCTGTCAAAACAGCATATTATATTAACTTAATTATATCAAATATTTAAATTAAATTAACGTTGCAATTTAATACAAACATTTGAAAAGGCATATCCAATTATATATCTACACATTTAAACAATTATTTCTTCTAAATAATTAACTTTATTATTACTCCAAATATCAAGTAATTAAGATTTCCTATTCATCTTTTTTTTGTTGAAGAAATATTAAAAACTTTATAAAAAATTTAACAAATGTTCTTTCCAATAATTTAAGATACATTAATTCTTTACCATGTACAAGTGGAATAACAACTTCATGCAAAGTTTGAATTAAGCTGCCACACAGCTCTAATGCACTGAGTATTTCATCTTCAAGTGAATTTTGAGTAACTACAGTTAAATCAATTAATTTTTGTTCATATTCTAAATATTTTTGTTCGAAAACAGATGAATCTTGACTGTCCAACTCATTTACAGTTTGGAAATATTGTAAGAATTTTGAACTTTTATTTGGGTCTTCTTGTAAAGTACTTGAAAATATAGAATCAGGTACTTCAAATCCATCAAATGTTAATGCTCTGGCTTCTGAAGATTTATCTCTGCTTCTGCTCCTTCCTCTGCTTCTACTACTCCTCACCCTGCTTCTACTGCTCCTCACCCTGCTTTTACTACTTCTTCTGCTCCTACTTCTTGATCTTGACCTTCGCCTTGCGCTTGACCTTGAGCGAGAACTAGAACTAGAACTAGAACTAGAACGAGGTTTGGGACCTCCAACTCTAGTTTTTGGTCTTGCTCCTAACTCCATCCCAGTCCTAGATAAACCACTAGCTTGTTGTTGTGAAGTAACAGTATCTGACACTGAAAGTGAAGCAAACATGCTTGAAATACCTTCTTCAGTGCTTGCTTCTTCGGTTTCAACTTTTTCTTCAGAAATTATTTGAAAAACTAATGAAATTAAGCCCGATATGCCAGCTCTACTTTTTTCAGCTTCGGCAAATAATCCCTCAATCGAACTTATTGAATTTAATAGTGTATACATGTAATTAGTATGCTCTATCCTTTCCCGTTTTTTTTTCTCTTTCTCCATTTCTCTTTCTCTCTCTTCAAGCCTTTCTCTCTCTTCTCTTTCTCTTCTATTCTCATTCTTAGTCTTTCTTTCGTCTTGTTTCCTCTTTTTTGTCGATAAATTACTATATTTTTGTTCTAGAATAGTTTTCTTTACCTCTTCCCTTTGTAAAGACTTCTGCTCTTCTTTTAAAAGTTTGTTGAGTTTCTCTTGCTTTCTATTAAGTTTTGGCCTGCATGCTTGCTGTTTAGCTTCGGATGAAACTTCTTGAGAAGCATATGAACTAGTACTTGTTTGTGCTTCTACATCTTCCTTTGAAATATCGGCTGCACTAGCTTCTACAATAGGAAATTCTCTTTTAGATCTAGTTTTCTTTTTGCGTGATTTCTTCTCTTTGTTTTTAATCTCTTCACTTAAACGTTCTCTTTCTAGCCTTTCCTTTTCTTCTTTTATTTTCTTTTCTCTTTGTTTTCTTTCTCTATTCTCTTTTTTTTCAATTTCAGCTCGAATCATTAATGATTGTTTATAAAGTTCTTTCTTTTTCTTATATTTTTTTTTCATTGTACTCATTTGCAAATTTTGTACTTCTTCTTCTGTAAGGGATTTAACTTTTTTGATTTGTTGTGCACATTTTTTTGTATAGTCCTCAAATAATTTTAATATATTTTCAAATAAAAGTTTAAAAAAATCTACACCAAGAAAAGTAGCCCCAAAGCTCTTTAATACCAATATAGCACTAAGTAAAGATTTGTAAACACTCGTCATACTGCTCGTTATTGTTTCTTTTGTCAAGCAGTCTTCAAAACATTCACCAACCAAGTTATTAGATTGAACTTCATCAGTGCGAAGTAAATCTCTTACAGTTATTTTGAGTTCTAAATATTTTTGCTCTGGTAATCCATCACAATTTATTTTGTCTAACTCTTCCTTTATTTTTAATTCCATTTCACGAACATGTGAAAGAAATGCAAAGAAAGCATTCCTTTCGAAAATAAATATTATATATAAACCTGTTTTTAAAAGATCTAAAGCTGTCAACAATATCTCTTTTGTTTTGCATAATTCCTCAATGTCAAGACTAGAACTATTAATAATTTGGCTAGTAAATTGATCTCGATCTGACTTATCTACTTTTTCTTCCAATGAATTTAAATCAACCCTATTGTAGCAAAAATCGAAATCAACCCATTTGATAGCGTCTTTATTGGAAATAAATCTGCATGAAATCTCTTTCCTTGATGAACTTGAAAAAATGCTTGAAAAATCATCTAATACAAGCTCATACTCATCAAAAAAAGAAAAAAGTGCGAAAGCTGAACTTCCTAAAAAACGTTCTATTCCCAAATCAAATAATACCAAGAGTATATTCAATAAAAAGTCAATATTTTCTTGTATTAGATTTTTATTTTTTATTACCGTATCAAAAAGTTTGACCGAATTTTCATGCATTTGCTGCGACAATTTATCTCGTAAGTCAATATATTTACTATTTAATGATTGCTTCAATATTTCAAATTTTTCTTTAGAAACCATATTATTCCTTCTCTCAAACGTTGAATTCAAAAGAAAGCTAACAAAAAACTGCTTCAAAGGTAGACACCTTTCTTCTATTTCAACTGAATTAACTAAAGCAAACAATTTAAGTAATAATGACACGTAAATTGACAACTCTACAATAATAAGCTCCGCAAGAATGTTCCTTTCATAATAGTTCCCAGCCAACGAACTGACCATAGCATAAAGAGGATTATTTTCTCCTGTTATATGAGTTACATGTTCCTGGCTTAAATCATCTGAAGAATTGTCATCAGGTGCTTCTGCTGCTTTGATTTGAGAAATATTATTAAAAAACAAAGCAAAAAAATAAATAATGAAAATAAATGTCTTAATTCTTGTGCTCTTCATTGTTTATATCATTTCATATATATTAAAAACCATTAATATTAATCTAAATTTTTAATTTTCTTAAATGCTGCATGTATGTCAATATTTACAATTTTATTTGGCGCCAAAGGTAGTAGAGATATTTCGTAGAGTAAAAAATGTGATAAATCCACTATATTTGGCGTCCATAAATTTTCAGTAATTACAAATAATACTATTTAAACTAAATAAATAACGGCCAATTCATGTCAGGTGGAGAGATTTTTAAATAGACTAATCAATGATAGTTTTAAAATAATCATAATTTAGCTTTCAAAATAATACAATTAAAGTAATAATTGATTTTGATTTATTTCAAATAAAAACTAATATACTAAAAAAACAAAATTATATTGAAAAAAAATAAATAACTATTTACTTAGTCGTTTTTCCCTTTCGCTGGATGTCTCCATTGCTAACATTATTTTAATGAATTGATATGTAAGTTAATTTTACAAGTATTTGCTTGCCATTAATATTCCTTATATGTTGATTTTTGCTTAAGATGAGTTTTTAATGAGAAACTACTAAAGAACAAATAAATATTCTATTTTTATCTTATAAATATTCATTTAAGCTTCGATATATTTCTTAATTAAATTCAATGCAAGGAACTCTCAACCAATCGGCACAGGGGCAATAACGAGAATGTAACTTATTGATATTTACACTGTATGTCTAAAACTATGTTAAATTAATTTCATTAGATATCGAATTTTCTGAAATTAGAAAAAAATATTGCATATGAACAATTTTTTGCAATAATTCCTATTAAATGAGTCTTGAAAAACTATAACTTTTAACATTTCAAAGGAAAAGAAATACAGTAATTTATTATAATTTAGGGAAATTTCCTGATTAATATTCATAGTTACGTTTTTCTAAAGTAAATACTCTATTAGATAAGAGACAAATTAAGTAGATTTTACAAATATACATAATAACATAATTTAAGAACTATTCTTTTAACCTTCATTTAATAGTCATAATTAAAATATTTTTAATATCAATGGCAGTGTGAAAAGTATTAAATAGCAACAATAAATGAATTGAACATTTAAATTAATATTTGAATGACAATATAAATGCTATAATGGTATAAAGAAATAACATAACCCATAAAAAAAATTGAAATAATTATTTGTCTAATAGTATTATACTTCAAGTTGTTCAATTATTTTAAAATAAGAAAGTAAAGTAAAACTTTTGTTTAACAGACATATTTACCCATAAAAATAAACCAATAGAATCCTTAAGATACTGCCTATTGTAACTTCAAACTTTTGCTACATTTTCTGTAAAGTATTTATAAACTAAATTAATTAAAATCGTGTTTTTTATACTATTAATTACTTCAATTAATATCTACTTAGGTTCTCAACATTTAATAAATATTTAATTTAAAATATCTTCATTCTCAATTTATAACCATAAACTTAACAAATTTATTATAAAAAAAAATAAAAGCCTTTTTAATTTTATAATAGTACTAAATATATTTAATCAAAATTAATTAAATTAACTTTCATTCTATAAAGATAACTCCATAATTTCTAAAAATAATCATTATTAAATATTATTAAAAAATTTCTGATAAACAATATTCAATTTAACTCAAAGAGCTATGTGGATGTTGACCTTTAAATAAATACAATGAATGATAAATGCTCAATTAATGAAATTAAAGGAGGATTGATAGGAATGCTTTCGTATTTACTTAATCTCAGAAATAAATCCTGAGCTTATAGTCAAAATATTTACTAGAAAATTTGTTTTATATACCATCTAGATTGAAATTTATAATTTAAGATAATATTAATAATTCTAATAATATTTTGAACATAATGGTGTTCCATTTATTTAAAGAATTCAAGCTTTTAAGCGTGAAATAAATTTATAAATAAAATAAAATATAAAAACAAAACATTTAATTATTTGAAATTTCCCAATATAATAAGAATCATTAATTTATTGATACTTTATTATTATTTTTTCTAATTAACAAGTTGATTTAATACCAAATTTTTTATGTTTGATTATTTTAATTTTAAAAGTACTTGAAAACTTTGTATTTAGCTAACTTTAATTATATATAACTTGAATTTCCATATCGTTAAGGCAATAATTTGAATATTAAAATGATATCTTTGGATTGCTATTTCTGAAATGATTCATAAATAAAAATAAATCAATTTGGAATAAGTCTAAAAAAATATTAATAAATAAATGGTAAATTAATTTTCAACTTTACAGTTTAATAAATAGTATATTTATTGGAAAGGTTGATATTTATACAAAATCAATCAGATATAACAGGAATAGAATTAACAATTATCGTAAAGAAATAAAGTAAATAGTTCAACTACGTAAATAAAATATATGTTTAGTAGAAATCGTATTTTTCACTCATAAATAATTCTAATAGGTATTTGGATATCCTTCAGCTTTAGTAAACCCAGTAATCTCATTTTCTGTATTTTTATTTGTTTGTTGATGTGATGAAATAATTACAATGTAAGTTAGACTATTTTTGACTTGATTTGCAAATTCAAAAAAGCTTCCTCCATTAATAGATTCAAATTCTTTAAGTAAATCAAGCTGCATATATGGTTTTTTACCCATCATGATTGAATGGTATAGTTGATTAAATCTAGTTTCCTCCGAATCTCTTCGAATAGTAATAATACGTTTTGACTTATTTAAAAAGCTTTTTTGCTTCAACTCTATATAATTTCCTAAATTATAAATTCGTTTTAAAGCTTCGGTAGAATATTCGATAATAGGTTCAATTCCATTTTCATTATATCTGATTGAGGACAGACTTAAAATATTAAGACGGATATAATGCTTCTTAATCTCCCATTTTAGGGTAAGATTAACTTTGTCTAAAGAGGCCAATTCTGATAATTTTAAGATGGCAGTTTCAACAATATTAAGCATTAAAATATTTCTAATATTATTGTCAATAGCTACCGAAGTATAGACGAGATTAACCATACTTGAAGCATCAATTTGGTTTCTTTTCATTATGAAATGACGAGGCATATTCGGCTGAGGGCAAATCATTAAAATAGGTAAGTTATAGGCAGTTGGATCATTCAATTCTGATAAATTACCCAAATTAAGAGAGTTGATAAATTTTGAAAGAATTATCCTTGCCTCAGAAGTAGAAATATTACCATATATTAAGCCCTTAATATTGTTAAAAGAAAGTAGTGATTTACAGTAGTCCAAATAATCACTATATTGAACCCTTTCAATGATCTTAATATATTTAGAGTAAGATGGGAAAGAGGGGTTAAGCATACCATTTACTATTGCTTTTGCGTAATGAACACCTGATGTACTAGTATATTCATTGCTTACATATTCTTTGTAATCTTGTAATGTTTTGTAAAAGTTAGTTTCGTTCAATGAAGTTGCACTATTGAAGAAAAATGATGTATAATTTAATAATTGTGGAAATACTTGGGAATGTGAGCTCATAAATACTGATATTGAGTCGTATCCCAGATCTAAATCAGCTTGTTGGTCTAAACCACAACTTAACTTAATATCAGATGAAGAGTTAGTGAGTAAATGCTTATAAGGCTTTAAAAAGATATTCATTGCAAATACAATAAAACACTTGAAAAGTATTGATTTAATTGAAAAATATTCTTCATGAAGTATATTAAATCTGAAAAAGTTGGTTGTTGAAGGTCTTTGGAATCCATGAGCTATGTTTAAAGAAATTTTATCGTTGTATGGGTCTATTAAAGTATTGTTCTCAGAAATAGAAAAGTCTATCTTAGAAATGCTTGTTGTATTTTGATAAATCCCATTATTTACTATATATGAATTTGGTAACAGAGGATTAACTTCAGGCTCTTCTGGAGTGTATGAAGTTAATAAGTTTGCATTAATAGAATTCCAAAATTCAATATTAATATTATCAATCTCGACTGTTTTGTTCTTCATTTCCTCTGGAGCAAAATCATAACTCCTAATTAAGAAGAAGTGATCAAAAGTTGTATAGCTCAGAACTGTTTCTACTGATTCCAAAAGCAGTTTTGGATTAATCATGTTATTAATTTCTTCTAAAGGAGATGTATCAATAATATTAAACAATTTAAAAATTACATCACTTGTTGATGATGTTGTAAATATTTTTGAAAACTTTGCATCGTGAATTTTAAAATAATTCATAACATAACTCTCCAATAAGGGCGATTCTGTAAAAGTATAGACTACCTGACGAATTATACTTAAAATCTCTGCTGGATTATTCTTTTCTGTATCCTCAACTTCTACACGAAAAGACAATATTGGGGAACTTTCTGCCAAGAGTATTTTAATGTCCATATTTCTAACCAAGCCTCTATTTTTTAAATTAGATAATAATGAGTTTCCACCATGAATGAAAATTTCTGCTAAAGCACCTTCAATTTCTTTTATATTTGCCTTTAAACTTTCTTCAATAAAGAAACAAAAGAAAAATTGCTTTATAGGAAGGTTACTTGGGAATGTTAGCCTTTTACCAATCAAATTATCTGTAGAAAAAGGAATTACATATTTTTTATGATCAAATGTGTTTGGGATACTCAGATTCAAATTTCTCATAGTACTTAAACCCTTTGAAACTAATAATTGTGAACAATTTAAAGCATTTGGGGCTGTAATTATTACAGATAATAGATTCGATGAAAAGTTATTTCTAATAGCATTTATAATCTTCTTCCTAAGTTGAACAAGTTCATATCCAGCATATTCATTTTCTAGTACTTGGTCATTAAAAGTATGACATGAGTTCTTGAAATAACTATTTGGATGAGCAATCTCAAACAATTTTCTAACTATTTGAGTATATTGAGCATCTTGTCTTGATTTAAATTGATCAATTGTCAATTTATACGCTTCTACAAATTTTTCAATGGATATTTCAAAATTAACAAAAACTTCTGAAAAATATTTCAATATTTGTAATATATTCTCATTTGTCGAAAAATTTATTGAAACCCTTGAGTTGTGTAAAAAATATGATTTAATAAGTGCTACCTCTCTGAAATAATCCTTAAGGCCTCTAATTAGAACATTTGAAATAAGCCTTACCCCACCAAGATCATTACATCCTTCAATTAAGCTTACTGGATATTGAATTCCTATTCCCATTTCCATATCTATCGCATCACTAATTAGGATAACTTTAATTCCATTATTTAGTTTCAAATACATATAGTCCCTAAGATAAACTGAGGGTAATTCTAGCGCAGTCTTATCGGTAGTGTTACTCACTTCCAAATTCTGACATGGTTGACAAGTTTTTAATAATAATTTTCCAGATTTCTCTTCTTTGGAAATAAAACTAAACCTCTTGCATTCGAATTCAGTAAAAGGTTCTTCTTTCGGTTTCAAATCAACAAGCAAGGCACTTTCATCTAACATGCTATCATTTTCAATAAAATCTTCTCTATTTGAATTCTTCGAATTTAAACTTCTAATCGATTCATTGCTCTTAAATATAATATCAGCCATATTAAATTAAAAAATTATTTAGTAAAAAAAATTACAACGTTTTACACCAATATTTTCTTGAATGGTTTAAGAAAAATCTTCATATATTTTGTCTAAACTCGACTTGCAAAAAAAAAAAAAAAAAAAAAGAAAAGCTTAGAGCGCGCCTTATTAATTACAAAAAAAATAGCTAGTAAAAAAAGAATTGAAAAAAAAAATTTAAAAATTTAACCGATTATTATCAAGTTTTTCAAAACAGCTCTATCTCATTCTTTAAAACTTTTGAAATTTTCAGAGGCCATCTTATATACTTGTTAGGATTCCTTATAGTTCATACCACAGATTAATGTTCAATTAACACTGCAATTTTCCTTGTTTGAAATGTTACCGTTTGTTAAACACAAACTCGTGACCATTTTTTAACTAATCCATACAAATTTAGAAGTCTTAAGCCTGTATTATAATTGTTTGGATGCATTCACTCTTTGAGTTATTCTAAAAGAAACATATTGACCAAGATTAAGAAATTTCCAAGGTCATTAAAACAAATTTATTGAATTAAATTTACTTTCTCTGTGATAAAGTTTTTAATACTTTCCCCTGCAGACTGAATCATATCTTTGAATCTGCTTTTGAGTTTCTGGGTCTCCTCGTTGAATTTATTTGTAGCTGCACTTGAAACGTGATTATAATATTCGCTTATAGTATTTGAAACGAAGTTTTTTGGAGAATTTTGATTTTCTTCTTCAGAATTAGAAGTGTTTTCCTCTAGTTCTTGTGCCGATCTAAAGTTTTCAGACTTTACAAATACGCCTAGTATAAGAATCAAAAATAAAATTTTAGTTAAATAAAAAACTTTCATATTTAAAAAAAAAATCTATTAAAAACTACAAGAAATAAAATTTTCTCTTTTAGTAATAGAATTTTTCTATTGCTCGAATAAATTGTGCGAATACAAATTCATTTTAAGTTTAAATCTAAAATTTAAATAAAGAAAATTAAGCTTCAAAGTTGGAATAAAACAAATGTTAGTTTTGTTAAAAATATATACTTTTTATTATTTCTAATAGAAAATTTGAAATTAAAAAAAAAAATCAAAAATATAAAAATTGATAGTACATAATCTAATTAATTAGCCATTGATGGCTTTATGCGATAAAATTTGGCAATGCTATTTTCTAATTCTAAATACAAATATTTCATCGTAAAATGATTCACTTAATAGAATAAAACCTTGCAAATTTAAAAATAAAAGCAATAATAGCAACACCAAATACAGAAATACCACCCAACACAAATGCTTCAGCAATAGACCATTTAGTAGCCATAGATAATGAATAGTTACATCTTAAAAAGTGAATTTTCTCATAGCTCGTTTGGTTTGGGTGAGTGAGAACATCTTTCGAACTAGGCCTAGTTTTTACAGCCATAAGTTTTTTCACAAAGTGAAAAGTCAAATCAACATTGTTAATGTTTTCTAATTGTTGAGTTGGATCATTTAGCCTTGCTTTCTCAAACTCAATAAATTCATGAGTCAGCCCTTCAATAAGTCTATCCAAACCTCTGTAAACAAAGTCTAAAGAGTTATAGCAGTAGTTTTTAAAGTAGTTAATTTCATCATAAGTAAAACCAACAGTGTTGATAGAGTAAAGCAGTCCAGATAATACATTGTCTCTGAATGGACTATACTGTCCGGCAGCATGAACGAATAAGTCACCAGGATGCCATGGACCATCTCCATAAGCATCTGGGGAGATATGAATAAAACCATTAGCAAACCTTTGGCTTGCTAATACAGAATGTGTATATCTATCTATCTCTTCTAAGTAGGCAGTAAGCATAATGGGGGTGGAGCCAACCAATTTTTTCTTAATATCATTAACTGTGTCAATTTTAGTGTCTAGGAAGGGGTAAGTCTGATTTGGAGATGAGAATGAATGGTTGAATATACTAAGCGTTGCATGAGCCATAGTGGATTGTTCAGGCCAAAATCGTCCATTTAGCACGACTTCTTGAGACTTAACAGGGTCCAATGCAAGCGTATGGAATAAAGTTTGTAAAGAAGCTCTTGACCTAGACAAAATGAAGAAGCCACTGTTGACAAAAGAATTTCTATTTCTCCATTCAGAATCTCTTGCAGCCAAGAAAACGACTTCTCCTGCATCCTTGTATATATTTCTAAATATTTCAGGTGGTTTGTTATTGTATTCTGGAGTATTTGAATCTAATATTCTTTCAATAGAAAAGAACTTATTTGTAATTACGATATCTAAATCAAACCAAACAATATAGTCACATACATTAGCCTTAATATTTGAAGGAGTTATTTGAATTCCCTCCTTCCCAGATGAACCTTTTGAGTCAATCTTACCAGTACTTCCAATCCTTGCATTATGGCGTGCATCCCAATCAACATTTAAATAGTCAGGCATTACACTTTCCAAGAACTCGGAATAGAACTTTTCTGACATGAGATTAGTTTCTGGATCATTTATAATTTTTCCAAAAATATCCCCAATTTTATCTAAATTCCAAAAGAGTAACTTAAGACCTGAAAATATTTTCATATAAAAACCTTGTTTAGACCAATCTGTAATCACTGGTTTTGGGATAGAATCATAAAATGATCCATCAAATAAGAAGTAAGAATACCCATGATATCTTGCATACTCAGCCATTGAAGCTCTGGATGGTGTCGATCTAAGAATAGACCTCTGTTCAGTATGTGCCTGATAGATGCATATTCTTCTAAACTTTTCTTCATAATTATATTTTGCGATTTTCTTTCGTTCTACTGGTGGTATAATTACAACTTGAGTCTCATTCGGATTAGTATAGCGTAGCTCTGTTGGGTTTCCCTTATATAAATTATCCAAGTTATCCTTTGCTAAAATGACCGAGTCTACAATTGTCAATGGTAATTGTTCAATTAACCTAGAAACATCTAATGCTGCTGATGTCAGATAATCCTCTAGTAACATTGACTGATTTTTATTAAAATAGTTACTTAAGAAACTAAATGAATTATCGAAATAGGTCCAATTTGTAAATAAATCCTGAGTCAAACTATTCTCTGTTAAAATACTATAGTTTG
The DNA here is from genome assembly GCF_000165345.1 of Cryptosporidium parvum Iowa II. Classification (NCBI taxonomy): domain Eukaryota; phylum Apicomplexa; class Conoidasida; order Eucoccidiorida; family Cryptosporidiidae; genus Cryptosporidium; species Cryptosporidium parvum. The sequence goes on along the minus strand of NC_006980.1, from coordinate 860,213 downwards.
GGCCTGAAAATAACTTTGATAGAGTTCCATCAATTATAAGATTTAAATTAGAAATAAACGACTTTACAACATCAAGTGAAGCTCTTATCTTCATAGAAGTTAATTCATCGTCACTTTCTTGTGGAATATTTAAAATCATGAAACCAAAATCCAATGCAGGAGTATAATGACGTCCAGGGAAAAATGACTTAGAGATCGTCCAGGAAGTCAGAATAATTTGTGAAACATTTGTATTAAATTCCCAATTTGTATGAATACGTTCCAAAGATGATTTCCAATCTGGTTCGTAATTCATTCTTGATGCCATTAAGATCAATAGTCCCTCATCTTTTTTTTTATTTTCAAGGATTTCAGTGATCATTTTAACCGACTGAGATGCCTCACTTAAATGGTTAAAAGCATTTATAGTTGCCAAATCTAATTTATTCAATTCCTTTGGAAGAGGCCTTGCTAGAATGTAGTGAATTTTGCATTTAGTGTTATGAGTAAATTCATTTTCAATAGTAGTAGAGTCACTTTTACTGATAGAAACGAATTTATGGCACACATAATTTGAATTAAATTTAGAGTTTGTTTCTGTTGATCCTAAATTAGGCACAGAATTAATATCAGAATTAAAATTTAGGGTAGGGCTACCTGAAATATATGTAGTATTATTTTCATGAGTATATAAACTAGAGTTTGTATTGTTTAGAATCGCCTCCGATAATTTTCTATTCTTACTGAACGATTGAATGCTTTCTGAGCTTCCATATTTTAGAAATTCTAATTCTAATGCATTTGAAGGTGAGCCATTATTTCCTCGAAAGTTATTTGGCTTAGTATTTATAGATTGCTTCATGAATGAAAAAATTCTATGATCAGTCCTTAGTGGAAGCCCTTTTTGTTCAAAAAGTAAGTATTTGTTCACAACTAAAGTTGGAATTACATGAAATGCTAATACAAACATGGAAATTGCTGTTGCTGCTGAAACAAAAATGATCATAGACTTTGGGATTACAATTTTCGTCGGAGCTGGCGGATTGCCTTTACTCGTTTCACATTCTAAACTTTTGCTTTCATTTGATTTACAATTTTCTATTTCTAAGTTGTTCATTTTTGTTTCCATCGTCCCTTCTCCTCTGCATTACACTCCTAATAATTGTCTCTCAATCCACTTGCCCTCACAATCAATCACACAAACCCGAAACTCGAGTGATTTAATTATGATGTAAATTTCAAATAAAAAATTGCTAAAAAAAAAAATCCGTGGGCTCAAATGCCCGGCAAACTATGTGGGTAGTTTTTGACAATTATTGTGTTAGAATAGATTAATTTATTATGCCATCGTCGCAGGGACGATAATTATATTATTGCCAAATAGGCGCCTGATTATCGTGTCGCGCGGTTGGTCCACTTACACGTATTCTTTCTCTAAATGTACATTTAAGAACTTCAGCCTTTAAAACAGATCAATTGGCCAGTCCACCGACCAGACGTTCACAATGATCTAAATTTTGAAAAGAAACATTAAGTGTAGCAATATTATTTAGTATGGGTGAGCAGGGTCCAACATAAACAGAATTTGAAATAAATTAATAGAAACTCAAACGATATGAATTAAATCAATGTCAGAAACTTAAATACATTTAAGCCGCTAATTATCGGCATCTTGGTAGTGCCAACTAGCTCTGTTCTTAGAAGGTCAATCTAAAGTTAAAATCGATCTTAAAGTAGGTAAAATAATAATTCGGCTATTCGAACTGCCGAGTGCCAAACAATAGTTATAGGATACTCTAGTTTCTGACGAAGCAGCAATTCGTTAGTAATTTATCCAACTTGAACGCCAACCTCGCGCTTGCCTTGGGGTGGATTTGCTTCAGGTAACGCAGTTTTCTCCACTGTCTTAACAATAAGTTTCCCATCTCCATCATATTCATTAGTAACTGTAACGTAGCCGCCTCCAATCGCAGATTCATCTTTCGTTGATGGGAGCTTCTCTTCGAAGCGAGAAAGAGACTTTTTCATTTGTACTGCATCATGTTCATGTGCGTGTCCATATGGGATCCAATTGTGACACTTTTCACATTTACTGTAGAATGGATGGTGAGCACCTGTAGGATAATATCCTTGACCTGGACGCTTACCATAGAGTGTATAAAGATAATTGCTACTTCCAGGATAGTAATAAGATGATTGTGGAGAAAGGTATGTTGCAAAAGATTTTCTCCTTAATGGGCCCTTAGGATCAGATGGAGATTTCTCATAGAAAGAAAGCGGGTAATTACTGTGTCTTGGGTCGCCTGGTGAAATTTTGATAAAATCCAAAGAGGAGGAATTGTCGATATACCACATTTCGCCAAGCTTGACGTACCAATTGCCATTAAGTCTGTATCTGTAACCATCATGATATACAGGCCTGCCTTCTTGATCCTTGTAGTAACCCTTTCTGGATTCAGAATATTCCTGTTCTAAGAAAGGTGCACGTTGTTCCAAAATGTCTGGGAGCTCTGTTCTGAGCCAATGTTGAGAGGGAAATTGTGGTTGGAACTCGATATCCTTATAGAATCTTCTAACAGACTTCTTTGGGATCACAGGGCGGTGTAAGTGACCTGGGTAAATTGATTGTGGATAGCGGTCAAACTGAGTATCCGGGTAAGGTGGGTAATGTGGGTAATGTGGGTAACGACCGAATGGAGTTTCCTCTAATGAAGCAATGCATGCACCCTCAATGTTGAGTAAAGATGCAATGGATTTGAACTTAGATAGTGAGTCTCTGAGTTCGAATATGCACTCTTCAACAGTTTCAACTGGAACTCTTTCAACTGAATTACAAATATCAGCATAAGAAGGAGTGCTGAATTCAGATTCTCTAATAATCTGGAGACGCTCCTTGTCAGTTCTCTTGTCAAACATGTTACTTGCAAGAGATAAGACGAAGTTGACTTTTTCTGGGTAGTTAGACACTAAATTACCACAAGAAGAGGTTCTGAAGTAATCAAACTTGATACATGCCTTCTTAATTCCTCTTTCAGAAATGGGATACTTACTCTTGAAGCTACTCTTTTTAAGTGTTCTAATGCACATGCTAGAAAGCTCCTCATCTCTTGTTCTAAGGAAAGATTCCATAGACATCTTGGAAGCAACAGTGCACAAGTCCCTGAGATCGACAACAATATCTCTTCCATGCTTCTCGAGTTCCTCTCTCAGTTTGATCATGGCCATAAGTTCAAAATGGTTAAGCTTCTGACACTTAACGTGGGAGAATGGATCAATCTTGCGGCATGCTTCAGTTATTCTTCTATGAGAACCCAAACTGAATCTCTTCAATTCAGAGACACATGAGAAATACACTGAAGAGGGATCGAAACGCGCAATTGCTTTATTAAGGGCATCATCGAACTCTCTATCAATGTCCTTTGTACCTTTCTTGATTGATTGCTTAATGGTTTCAAACCATGATTCTAAAACTGGAGAGGTAGAAGTCTGTCCAGTCTCAGTGAAAGACTGTATCTTGACTTCGGTGGATAATGAATCTGAAGCTTCAGATAATGGTGAAACCTCAGAAGAGGTGATGTGGGTGCTGGCTATTGTAGGTTTCTTTGGTCTGACATCAGCTTGCTTCTTTGGGATTTGTGCTTCAAGGACAGTTATGATTGCTCTAGCAACCTGTGAGTTCAAAACTTTTAAGAAGACTGCATCGCCTGATCTTAAATTAGAGTCGGTTGCAGGCAACAAACCAGATTCAACGAGTTTGGATCTATAGAACTCCGAAATATTTGATAATAAGTCAGACTCTGAGACCTCTGATGATGCAGTTGGTAATGATCCCTTGTTCTTAAGGAAGTGGACGAATCTGCATCCCTCGCGGAAAGATGTTCTAAGTCCGGCACTTCCCTCAGATAACAGTACTGACACTGCGACTGCAATACCAAGCTCTCTCTCGTTGAAGGAACTGAAAGCGGCATATAGGGAGAAGTCAACTGAATTGCACAAGTCAATAGACAAACTACAGAATGATGGGTCAATTGCGGAGATTGACTTTGAAAGAGGTCCCGAGCAAACTTCTTGGCACTTTGATTTAATAGAACCCTTAATTAAAGGAGCGAATGGTCTTCCTGGTGCAATCGCGGATGCAACCAAACAAGCAGCTCTTAAATCACCTTTTGAGCTATCTCTAATGCGAACAAACTCTTGAAGAGATCTGGCATATGAAGCTGTAACTCCAGTAATACCACTACATTCCATGGAATTCCATGGGTTGATTACAGCACAGATGTCCAAAGCGGATTCCAAGTTTAAGGGTGTTGAATCAAAACTTATCTCTTTGATAACTTTCTGTAATAATGCAGAGCAAGAGGCATCAAAACTATCAAAGTTAATTCCACTGAGAAGTACTTGTTCGAGTTGTTCAGGGGCCTCGATTTTAAGATTTTTACTAGCTACAATGCTTCTAATTTCAGAAGCCCATTCTGAAATGTATACTGGATGACTAAATACGGAAGTAGCTGTTGCAAATGCACCGGCTAACAAACCAAGGGAAATCTTAGAGTACTTAGAAAACTTCATCTCAATTAACCAATATTAATAAAACCAAATTTTCTGAAGAATACGGTTAATGAGAAGTTAATGTCTGTATTGTCTAAAATTATTACCAATCAAAGAATTATTAAGACAAGATTTAGTAAAACTTTAACAATTAATGTAACAAATTAAATAGAAACTTTCTTACGTAAATTAACTATTCCCCCCCTAAATGTGTTGTTTATTTTAATTAAATGGCACTAAATATAAAAATATTTCTCCCCGGTATTGCGCATAAGATAATAAAAATCTTACGCGATACTCGTCTACGTTTAAGCGCCAACTATTTAGAATTAATTTGGCGCAATTAATCCAACTAATATTATTCTTCTAAAGAGATATGTGTCAAATTAATACAAATAGGATCCTCGCAGACATTCTTGAATGCTACAGGCGGCTTTTTCTGTAGTTCCAGGAAACTCTCATCGTCCGCGTATAGAAATGCTAATATTCTATTTACATAGGTTTGGCATTCATCAGTTTCCCCAGGCTTGAGTATCCTGATAACTGGCGCCCCATCTTCTGCTTCTAATTCTCCATGCCATCTTACGCATTGTTCCTCTCCGCTTGTGATTGGATCGTCACTGCGGTCAATGTTACTCGCTATATTAGATAAAATTTCATATACTTGTTCCGACGACTTCCAGAAATCCTTTGCCCTAGGATGTATGTAGTTTTCCCAAGATCTGCAAATAGTGAGAATTTCATCAGCTGTTCTCCTATTGAACAGTTGTTTTTGTTTCTTTTTCTTTTCCTTCACATCGGAGGCTTCTGACATCTTAGAGCTCAGTGCTCTCTGTGATCTATCTGTCCCATAGTTGTTTGATTTCTCCTCCTTAAACCCAAAAAGAAGACAGAATGGTGATTCACTGCATGACCTAAAGCACGAAAACATTGTACATATATTTTTTTTGGTAATTCTTAGTTTAATTACTATTCTATATTACACCATATCTGATATATGGTTTAAAAATACAATTACTTTGTATTGATTTTTGAATTCATAAAAACATAAATTTTAAATAGTTACTATTAAGCTTCCATGAACACAAAGATTGCACATATTTACTTTAAATATGTGTGCACACACAAATTTGGAATAATTTTTATGAATTCTTGTTTATTAATGTTTTCAAAGAGTCAGATATAACTAATAACTTATATTCTGTTCGAATTCATTCAAGAATAAAACAAGAATTAACTTTCCACAAATAAAGTTAACTTTCCTTTTACAGAAATAAAATGTTTCGAAACAAAAGGAAGCGTTTAGAATTATAGTTATAATGCATAATAAATCAATGCTGAACAGAACTAGAACTTTGGCTTTATATTTAATCAATTAAGTTTGAATTTATGTGACTATCGAGCTTTGCACTGTTAAATAGAGGCGTTTAGATTCACTATCAACTTGTGGAGTGTATAAGTACAAATAATCGTCTAAATCTCAGGGGGAATCCGAATAAATAATTTATATTTAAGAAAATAATGAAATTTAAAGTAATTATCTTTGCTTTTTGACCTTTGAATTATAAATATGAATATTGATCTCTTAATTCCCGCCAAGGCGCCAGTGTAGATCTAATTGTGAGAAAAAAAATTTAGATTAAGAGCTAGGGCGAAAAAAAGTACAGAAAAAAACGAAATTAGACGGTAAATGCTTCTATTGACAAGAATTAATGATCTGTAACTTGTCTAAACTCAGCAAGTTTGCTGTCTTTGTTTTTTATGCATTTTTTATTTTGCAGAATAGCATTGTTAATGCAATAGACCAGCTTGATATAATTCTTTGTGGGAGAAAGGGTAACCAATATTATGTAACTTCAACTCCATTTATTACTAAAGGAGCATATTTGTACGCTGATTTGTTAATTAAAGCAATTGATGGTCCCTGGCCAGTAAAGAAAAATGGAATTCCATATACCCTTGATGAGTTTAAATTAGAGATTGTTAGAAAGGTCATTTTAACATCTCCAGCAAGGCTTAGGCTTCAAATTTCAAATGTGATTCCTCCAGAAAATAGTGCTTGGACCGATATTATGGGGAGAATGAATAAATATCCTAAAGCTCTTAGAATTATTAATGATATTAGATTTTCAGTATTTTTATGTGGGCCAGATATGTTAGATTCACCTGTTATAACAAAGTTTATCGAGAATATTAATCGCAAATATGGAAATAAATTTAATCCTTTCACTGATAAGGTGATTGTTGCAGCTCTGAAAATGCATGGTGTTGTTGAATCTACAATTAAAAGAAAACAAGCTCTCAGTGAGAAAAAGCATTCTCATAATATTGTTCAAGAAAAAGAAAGAACTCCAATTGAGAAAGAAATCAGTAAAACTCTTCCCTCTTCTTCTATTCCTTTTGTTGAATCTTCTGCTGAGCTTACAAATCTTAAAGAGAAAGTCATTAATGCAGAAGACAAGCCAGTTACCACTCAAAAGCCATCGCTAATTCTAAGTGAATCTGAATTTGAAGAGTTCAAAGATCAGAGGTTCTTTGACAGTGATTACTCAAAAACTCCTCCTTTCCCAGAAGGTGACCTAAAGCAATCATCTACTTCTAATTCAGCTGCTTTTCCGGAAGTTTCAAATGAACTTCCTGAAACTTTATTAGTCACAACTGGTGCAAATGCTCATCCACAATTTTCTTCAGCGATGCCAAATTTCTCAGACATCAGAGTTTCTCAGATTAATAAGATTGGAAAAGATTCATTAGATTTGGATTCTGAAGCTTCTGTATCTACTGAGGATTATCAAGCATTAAACAATGAGACTCTTTCAAACATAGATGCCAAGCATGAGCTAAATGAAGATATTGGAGATATTGATATTGCGAGCAGACTTAACGAAGAAGAAGAAATTACAATTCAAAGCCCACCTGTTTCACAAATTGAGACTCAACCTTCAGTTTCCTCTCCCGAACTTGAGAACAATAATGAGGACCAAGAAACTCAAATTGAAAATAATAACTTGTCAAATCCTCTCTCAGAAGAAAGAGTTTTAGAACAAGCTTCTGAGGGAACAATTGGTCCACCCCCTGGTCATCAACCATTAGAAATCCCTATTACTTCTCTTGAATACATGCAAGGCAATACAGAGCTGGAAGAAGACGCTAAGAACTATAGAGAGAAGGAAGAAATTACAAACAATATTGAAGCTGATTTCGAAAATGAGCATTCTCCCGAAGAAGACGAGGACTTTGAGGAAGAATATAATGATGAATTTGAATTTGCTAGTGAGGATGAGTATAACCAATATTTAGATTACAGAGATCGTCATTTGAGGAATAATAATGGAGGGTATGGAGAAAAATTCGATCAGAAAGAAACAAATATTCTTAGTGCAAAATATCCTCTTGGTAAGAAGGTAAAAACTCAAAAAGCACTTTTACAAGACGTTAGTTCAGTATTTACTGACTTACTCAACGCAGTCAAGTCCAACAAAATCTCAGAGAAAAACATTGCCTTTGGAATCCCTACGCTTAACCTTAAATTGAATACCAGATCGAAGGCCATAGTTTTTGAAGATCGAATTATTAAGAAATGGAAGGCACAAAATATTGACGGAGTTATGAAGAGTATTCCAATTTTCCACCAAGGGTCATTTGACGAGCTTTCTGATTCTTATAAGAAACATGATATAACTTCCAATTCAAAAAAGAAAGAATCAACTTATGTTGAGCTTGACTTTAACTCTGCTATTAAATCTCATGATAAAAATGAAGGTGGATATGTTTGGATACAACGAAATCTTATTGCAACTAGAACAACTTCGGGTTTTCAAGATGTTCTAATAAAGGCAGCATTAAAGGGATTAGAAACTCTTTCTTCTGTGCAATGCTCCTCAATACTTAATATGCCAATTTCATCAAAAGAAGTTGAAGAATGCATCTCCGCATACTTTGGATCCATTTTATTTGGGCAAAATAAGGTTTACGGAGTTATGACTGATAATGATGAAGAAAATTCTATTGATGGGTTCGAGGTAAGTCAAGTTTTCAAGCATCATCATGAAGAAAGCCCAGTAAAAGAGAAAAAAAAAGAATCAGATCAATTTGATGAGGCAGATCTATTAATTAGAAAACATCTCAAGCAATTTGCCGATATAAATAAAGAAGGAACAAATGAAAATGAATTCTCAAATCTGGATCTTGTTGACGAACAAATTAAAAGAAACCTCAAAATAATGCCTAGAAATGCTAAACCTGCAACTTTAGTAGGCAAAACAAACCAGAACTTTAATGCAGGGGTTATTGACAAGGAAAAAAACAGTCAATTTAGTGAAAATTCAGAAGAATTCAGTGAAGAATTGTCTGAAGAAAATTCTGCCCGTCCGCCAGTTGTTACAAATACTACAATTCCAAAGGGCTCATCCATTATGTCCAAAGATATTGGTTTAAATAAACATAAAGGTCTTGAAGTTCCTATTTCTCTTCCGCAAAATGATGAAATTAATGATATTGTATCGAAGAAACATCTTGAAATGTATGCCAATATGAAGACTCCAGATAGCGATGAGCCTCATCCCCTTTCAGAGGTGGATTTAGAAGATCAAAGAATTCCAGACGAATATAAAGATCCAGAGTTTATAGAAAAATCTCTTGAAAAACTAGCAATGAATATAACAGATATATATAAGAAAGTATCTGATGACTTCAAAATACCTGCTAGTGATATAGATGTGATAAAAGATTCTTATCACGAATTTCTGGAAACAGTGGAGATTTGGTCTGCTATTGCAGGAGAAGCACTAATATTTACAGGTAACCAGATTAAAGGTTTTTCTCTATCAAAAAAAAACAAGCTATCTTATTTCTACTCAAGAGAAGAGTTTTATGTTTATCAGGCAATCTTCAACTATTCAATTAGCTTAATAGCAAGTTTGGATTCATTTTTGAATTTAAGAAGGAATTTAGAGGAGATTAGAGAGTTGTTAAGAAAGAGTTTTAGTACAATTTTGCCCTATAAGCCCATAAAGGACTTGTCTGAACGATTTGACAATAATCTAAGAGAATTTAAGAATAATTATAACCATAATGTAAGATTTTTCTGCAGAAACATTACAATAAATGAATGTCTTGGAATCATGAAGGATGACTTTTATAGGAGAAATGAGAAATACATAAACTTTATTGCTAGAAATGGCAGTTTGAAAAGGGCGGTTAGCCAAATCCTAGAGTTATTCGATTTTAAGGTTTCTGCTAAAGACCACCTTTCAGCACATGGAGGAACTAGAGATGATATTAATAGATACCATGCTATAAAGGGCTATCTCTCCAATCAAGTACCTATATTTAGCAAAAAATTTAATAGGAAACTCCTAAAAGAGCAATTGAATATAGACAGAGTGCATGCAACCACTGCTATTAAAGCGTTGCTTGACAAACGAGGGTTATCTTCAAACACTTCAAGCTGTGGGAATGTAAGGTGGGAATCAAAAAACAAAACAAAAAACAAAAAACAAAAACCTATAACCAAAAAACTCAAAATTTAATGAAGCTTTGCTGTTTCCCTCTTTTTCTTATTCTCGGTTTTATAAAAATTTATTGCATGGAAAGCCCGCGCAAACATAAATCTAGATCTACAAATAAATTATAAGTCTACTTATGTTTATTTCTTTTTATGTTTCAGTTAAAGAAAATTTGTAGAGCTTTTTTTTGGGAGTTAAAATGATCTCGGGAAAGCTTCAAATATTTATTTTGGGGTTTTTCCTCATTTTCTTGGGTGTTCATTCAGAAAGTTCATTATTGCCTGAAGGTACGGTATCATTAAGCAAATATGATTTGAGTGAACAATCCAAGGATAATAGTGCGGAATCTAGTAGTTCTCCTTTATTTCCTGAACGAACTATGATCGATGGTTCTTTGAATGATGCACCTATTGAAAAGACATCTGATTCTTCAATATTGGAGTCATCCAAAAGTGCAAGTTCTAGAAATGTACCTTCTTTCGTTGATGCCTCAAAAAGTGATCAATCTGTCTTGGAGGAGAAATCTGGTCTTTTTACTGAGAATTTGGATGAAAAGCAGGACAGAAGCGCAAGCCCTACTTTCCCAGCACTTTCTGAGTATTCAATTTCCAAAGCATCAGAGGGTTCAATCTCACCATTAGTTGAGAAATCAAAATCTAGTACTGATTACGAGAAATTATTGGATGAACATGAAGAAAAATTCCAGTCAGAGTACAGTCCAAAGAACCAGGAAGAGTCAATAATGCTTTTGGAAGATCCGAATTACACAGTAGAAGATGCGTTAGCTCTTTTGAGAAAGCAAAGAAAGATACATGAAAGTGCTAAAGGAAAAAACAGAAAATCTTCTGAGAGCTTTGCCGGTGAATATGAATCAGAAAGAATTGAATCTCCTACATTGAAATACGATGAAACTTCTAGAAGTGGAGAAAAAGAACAGTCAATATCTTCTATCCAGGAAGACCAACAATATGATGAGTTGACATTCGTCCCAAAAGAGTTAAGTCTGCCAAGAGAAAATGAGAGAGAAAGATCAACCACTATACCAATTACATCAAATTTTGAATCCTCAAAGAAAGACGCTACTGTAGAGGAATCTAGAAGTAGCTTGGATAAATCTCTCAAAGAACCAGAACCCCTCACTGAGGAAGAATCAGAAGGAATTATTTTGGAAAAATCCGAGGAAGTTGAAGATTCAGACCTATATAAACCTCCATTTTCAGAGAAATCGAGATCTAGCAAGTCTGTTGAAGATGAAATGAGTAATCTTTCGGAGAACACTGTATCTGAGAAAGAAAAAACTGCCGTAGTTCCATCTGAAAATACAATTTCTGCAGGTAATCAGGTTAGTCAAGAAGAGCAGTCATCTGATGAAGAAGTGAAAGGTCAAGTTGAACCTCAGATTGTTACCATTCCTTCATCTGTTAGCAGTATTGACAATGATGCAGTAAAAGAATCCCAACATTCTGAAAATAATGAAGCTTCAACATCTCCTAAGTTAGAAAGTCCTATTATTGGTACCGAATCTGAATCAGAAAATGAAAATGAAAATGAAACTGATGACCCACAACAAACTTTAAATGAAGCTGAAAGAAGTTCTGATCCAAGCGACTCAGGTTCTGAAATTGCCCCTGAGCAAGAAGAAGAAAACTCATTTAATAGATCTCTTCTTGAAGAAAAGGAACCATCTGTAGGAGCTGATGAGTTTTCTCATGAAGAATTTATGGAAAGAACACAAAACAGTCCGCAATCAGACAACTCTCCATTATTACACGCCGAGACATTTAGAAATGAAGATTCTGCTAATCAACTTAGAGGTATACTTCTTCCTCTTGTTGATATGTTCCAAGTCTCTATTGGATGTGCTGCCCCATGTCCATATCAAAGATACTTCATCCAAACAGATAGAGTACTCAAGCGTATCGCCAAGGTCGAAGCTAAAACTATTGAAATGTTAAATATTATGAAGAAAGCAAGAGAAGTTACAATAAAGGAAGTTTCTGACATATTTAAATTCCACAATACAGCTGCCAAGAGAAGAGCTCTTTTGTTCGTTCAAAAATACGTTAAGTCTATTAAGCTTTTGCACTTCAAGGTTGATTCAGCAAAGAAGATTGTATTCCTTGCATTAAAGACTAGAATTATTTTGCAACTTCTTCCAAGCAAATATAGTAGAGATTACAGCAGTGAGGAGCTTGAGAGAATTAGCTCCCAAATTGATCTTGCAGTTAATGAATACAATAGCCTTAGGAATGCTCTTGGAAGCAAAACTATCAAATATGGTCTTCTTAAATACCTCTCTTTGAATGATTATGATCCAAAGATTAAATCTATTAGAAGTATTTTAGAAAGTGAACTATCAGGTTATCTTTCAAAGTTACCTACATTCCAAAAGTTTGTATCCAGACACAGGAAGCTCGCATTTACATTACATGAGATGATGAATAAGGCAGGATACCCCGTAAAAAAGAGGTTCTTTATGGTAGACAGAAAAGGTCTTTCAAAGGAACATCTAAAATTATATAAGAAGAAGGTTAACGAGGATAGCAAACAAGCAAAAAACAGACTAGGAAAGGAATACCAAAAATTCAAAAGTTCTCAAGAAAATAAATGGAAGAATTTTGCTAAAAAAGTCAATTCAAGTTAAGTTTCTGCCATACTTTTCTGATTTTTATTAGGGGGTTTACTCTTTAGTTATTTTTTTCTTTACTAGAAAATTCTTTACTAGAAAATATTAGTTATTCCTAATTTATCCTCTAACATCCTACACTAAGCTATCTTATCATATGTCTTATACTGGGTTGCTATTGATGTGAACAGTTTCAATAATAGCTTTACTGAAGTGAAAGTTGTTATTGTTGAGTGTAATAAATTGATAGAAGTTAAAGTGATATTAAGAATGGATTCACTTCTACACTCGTCTCCATTACTAAGTAAATAGTAAAGTAGTGAGATAAAAACAAAAATACCAAATGCCAATATTATACACTGAATCGCCAATATAACAACCCCTGTCCCAATGTACCTGCTGAACTCACTTTCAGTCCCATTTGGTAATAAACCCAAATACATAAATACAAAAATAAAAACAAAATCTAATCCCAAAACAACCTTCAAAATACAAGTAAATAAATATCAGAATGTTTTGTTACTTTTAAAAATGTTCTTTATGCTTACCTGTACAAACCATAATGTATTATGGTCACTGCATGTAGTTGCCTAAATTATTAAAGTTCAAATATCCAACAAGCAGTATATTTACTTACTAAAAAAACTGGAACTATTAAACAAACCAATGATATAATTGATGTAACTACGTAAACCAAACCTATTTATTATTAATTATTTTATTGACTACATTTATCATTAACTTACTAGTTATTTGGCATGTAGATTGTTCTGTATTTGATAATAATGGAGCTGGAGCTCCTCCATTAACTCTTCTTCTTCCACCAAACATCTATCCGCATATTACCAACAACCATACAAATTCTCTTAATTTCTACATTTTTGATTCATTTTTAATAATTATTAATGCATGCATGTGGACAGGGGTTACCGCCAAAAATATTTAGAAATATCTTAAAATAACGGGGGAATAAAAGGTAGGTTTAAATACAGAGATTGAAGAAAATAAATGTTAGATTTAGTAAGATTTTTAAAATTAAGTAACATTAAGCACTATTTAATATTTATAAGACATTAGAGTGGGTTTCCCTAGAAGGTTTTACTTCTTTGAGATTTTAAACCTCCCTCCTTTAACATTTACTATATTCTTTCCGTTCTTTTGCACCCTTTTTCGATTAATTATATCATCTTCTGAGTCAGATCCTGTCTTTCCGATCTTATTTAACGGATTTACATTTTCTCTGAGATACTTGTTTTGATATTTGCATTTTTGTTTGATTTTGTCTTCAGTGTTTTTAGCCTTGAATTTTTTTTTACTTCTGGATTCTTCACGTCTCTGAATGTACTCATATATATCAATATGGTCAAAGAATTGTGGATTTTCGTAGATACACTTGTTGCAGGCAGAATGAATTGAATGTAAAAGCTTTTTTAGTTTTTCCATACATTCAATATATTTTGTTTGTAATTGATTCTTTTCATTTGGACTAATGTTTTCTTCTATACTAAGCTTAGTTTGAATGGATTTGAGTCTTTGTTTGAGAATATTGATACTTCCAGAAGCTTCTTTAATCAGAGATTCTTTTAAAATGTTATATTTGAGTTTTCTTTGTTCATTCAACGATTCATCAGAAGAATTCGTTTTTTTTGGTAAGCTATTTTGCCATTCTTCATAGTTCAATCCAAGCATTTCCGTCAAATTTCTCTCATCAATTTCTTCCTCATAATCGTCCAACTCCTCTTCATCTGTCCAAAACTCACTAATAACATCATCATCAAAAAAGGCAGAGTTAAAGAGTAATTCGTTCTTCTTCTTCTCCAATCTAGTTTCACCTTCAATCCCATCATCCTGACCGGCAGCAAACCCATATACTTTATTTTTTCTTTCCTTAATACCCTCCAAGGTGAACAATTGTCTGTATTGTTTTTCTTCTATTTCCTTCATATGTTTCAAGTGAGCTTGAATTGCATCTCCATCAAGCTCCCCATTTTCGTAATTGTTATCATCAATAAAATCAGAAAAACCGCTCAGCTCATCCCAGTCTATGTCATCATCATCATCATCATCATCACTATAATCTCCGCCAATCCCTCTCCTTAATATTTTGATCCCATCGTCATCACTTTCCTCTGCTTCATTTTCAAATAAGTGTCCGTATCTCTCCATCATTTTTCTCTTGAGCTTCATTCTTTTCTTTCTTATTGCTTTAAGCCTTTTGTGTGCCTCTATTCTCATTTTCAAGTTGGTTTCTTCCTCTGAGTTTTCATTGGCTTCCCTTTCCTTTATATTTCCCTCTTTATCAGATTCTGTCTTCTCATCTATTTCTTGATCGAAAATTTCTTCAGCTGAATGATATTCATTAACATCGGCCAGTTTGTTCTCTCCCTCATTGTAATGGTTTGCATTAACTTGATCCATATCATCGGCTCCTCTAACATCTTTTTCATCCTTTTCCTCTTCTTCTTCTTGTTCTTCTTCTTCTTCCACTTCCTCTTCTCCCTCTTCCTCCTTTTCTTCCCCTTTTTTTTCTTCTACTTCTGGGGCATGGTCATATCCTTGGTCAATTTCCTCTATAGCCTCCCCATCTGACTCACTTATAAATTCCACGTCCAAAGGTAGAGAGTTTCTTTTATTTTCAGTAATGTTTTCAAAATAACTTAAGGGACTTATTTTCTGATTATTCACGTATTGATTGTTTTTCACATCTTTCATTACTTCTACTATTTCTGGATTCTTTTCCAAAAGAATGTTTGAATTAATGGTGTCATTATTACCCACTCTTCTTATATTATCAGATTTGCAAGGAGGGAAAAGTAAATTGACTTTAAAGAGTTTACACCAGTATTTTAGATTATCATGATCCAGATCTTTAGTTTCTGGGTCCATTATCTTAAAGTGATGTGTTGCCAGTTTCTCAGCTTGATTCTTCATTTGTAACCATTTAATTTTCATTTGTCCCTGCTCCCGAAGTGATAAATTAGTAGGTGGCTCTATTTCTATATTAAATTTATTATGGTTGTTCACATCTCCAATGGCACCAGAGTTTGTCCAAATAGGTCTAGGTCCAATATTTTTTAGCATAAACTTAAACAATTCCTTTTTGGAACAATTTGCAATACTCTCTTCAACATTTTGGGACTTTGTTTCAACTTTCTTAGCTCTTCTTTCCCAAGGTCTAACCTTATTTGAAACTTTAATAGATGAAATATCCAACCATTTTGAATCCATTTCACTAATTTGTTCTGTCTCAGCATGATTTTCTCCACATTCATCCCCAGTCATATCATTATCATCATCCATATTGCTTTCTGAGTTATTTTTATTAAAAAGTTCCATACTGGGATCAATCGAGGAAATTATATCAGCATTTGTAGAAAATATTGAGTTAGATGTTTTCTTCCTAGATTTGTCCAAAACATAGTACTTAATCATACTATTTCCTTCTCTTCCAACTAATCCACAATGCTCAGCCATTCTACAAAACCACCAAAGCTTACTCCTAGCTTTTAAAGAAATAATTCCATACTTAAGTCGAATGGTGGAATCCTTTTCATCAATATTAGATATTCCAGTTTCTTTACTCATTTCAATGATTAGCTTTTCTTGGGAATTTGCTATATTAACTAATCTGTTTAAAATGACACATGCATCCGAGTTTTGTACTGTTATCAAGATTTTATCTTCTGGGTCTAATAAAAGTTCAGGATTACTTTCTTTAATATTGGAAATAGATGAAATTTGTCCTTCTCTAACAAAGCATTCCTGAATATTTCTTGTAAATCCTTTTGTTAGAGAAGAAAGATAACCAATTTGTTCTATCCATTGAGAATAGAAAAATTCATGTTTTTCAGTAATCTCGTTAATTATTACATCATCATCCATTTGATGTGCAACTTCTGACCTCACATCAATGCATTGAGTAGGTAACCACTCATTAAGTTCTAAAGATGGATTATAATCATTCTTTACACATTTTCTCAGTGCCATTTCTATTTCTGTCAAATTTAAAAACTCATCATCTTCTTCACTTGTGTTATCATGAATTTCTTTATCAACCTTTCTATCTATAACATCATTTTCAAAGTCATCCATCTTAGAACCAAAATTGCTCTCGGAATCAGAGCTAGGCATACTGAATGATTCAAACATAGTGTCTAAATCTCTATTAGATTTACTCTTGGATTTCTGTTTAGAAGTATTGTCCAAAGAACATAGTAAATTGGAAACATCAATAGAATCTGCACCCTTCTTCTTTCTTTTTTTAGACAATCTCTTTACTTTGGAAGTTTTAAACTGTTCATCTTTTTCTGAAACACTCTCAAATTCTGAATCATCCATTTTTTGGGTATCTTTTTCCCTAATTGAGTCTATTAAAGTACCAAGAACTCCTGTTCCACCTCTCCTTTTCTCCTTTTTCTGAGAAATCTGGTCCACATTTTCACTAAATGCTCCAAACTTATTTTTAATTAGCTTTTTTTTTGTACCAAAATCGTCGCTACTTTCTTCTCCAACAGGGTGAGGTAGTTCCTCATCCAACTCTTCTTCTGATTCTACCGGCTTTAAAAGCCTCTTTTTCATTATCTTCAATTCAAAACTATTCCCTTATGACTCTGTATTGAATAGTTAATTGAAAGTAGGTTCAGCAAATATGCATATATAAATATATGTATAAACACCTTTAGTATATGTGAGTTCTTCCCTTTCTTACTGCTTACATAAAGCAGAATTAAACCCCACCGAAATATTGGCGCCTTTTCTTTAATAGCCTTTTTATTTAATGCAAGAAATAAAAAGTCAAAAATTGAAAAAAAGAAAATTTAGTTAGGCAAAATCTAAATTTCTGAATTTCTATCATCAGAAGTAATTAAAAAGCTCTATTTTACATTTAATTAATTCTAGAAAATGATCCAGGAAGGAGATGGAAATAATGGACAAGGGTTTTACTATGAGCCAAAAGACTATGATTCTGTCTTAATTTGGCTACATGGAAAGGGTGATAATGCAAATAGCTATTTGGATTTTATCCACATTGCTCAAAACTATCCTGAGCTGAAGAAAACTAAAATTATTCTTCCAACTGCTGATATTATTACTTTTAAACGATTCGGCTTTTCTGACAATGCATGGTTTGATATGGAAGATTTAAGACCATATGCACTCGAAGATTTGGACGATATAAATAATAGTGTTTCTAGAATAACTCGGTTAATTTCTCTTGAAATAGAAAAAGGGATTGATCCTAAAAAGATTTCACTCGGAGGATTTTCACAAGGATCAGCCATAGTATTTCTAATTTCTATGGCATCTAGAAAGTATACATTAGGCTCCTGTATAGTCGTAGGAGGTTGGCTTCCACTTACTGAGAGAGGATTTAAAGAAGGTAAAGAAAGTAAAATAGCAACTGAAGAGCTCACTTTTGATGTCAGAGAATCTGTAAAAGAACATGTGGATTTTATTGTTTTACATGGAGAAGCTGATCCTGTGGTGCTTTATCAATGGTCTTTGATGAATAAAGACTTTGTACTTGAATTTATTAAACCTAAAAAGTTTATTTATAAATCTTATCCTGGAGTTGTTCATACCATAACTAGTCAAATGATGGTTGATATTTTTAATTTCTTGTCTAAAAGAAACTAAGTGAGATTTTTTAGCTAAATCATAATAGAAATAGATAGTCACAATAATTCATTTATATTTAGCTTATTTGAACTAAAATCAGCTTTATTATACTAAATCATATAAATTAGTGAAACTAGAAATTTCTTGAGAAAAATTAAAGTCTTTTTTTTTTAAAAAAAAGAAAAATAAAAAAAAAGTATTAGTATTTGATAATCCTTTGTCTCAAATAACTTTGAATGACTAAAATATTTCTCTTCAAATTGCTCATATTAAAATATGAAAGATCCCAATGATTGATATATGTACCCAAACTACTACTATACATAAAAGTAGTACATTTCTAACAAAATTTGTGATAGGAATACTCCAAAGATCAACTCTTTTATCCTCATCATCAAGATCTTGTGTAAGCTTTATATGTTGTAAAACGACCTGCTGAGCAGAGCAAGGAGGCATAAATGAAAATGCATCCCAAAAAAGCCTCCAATGCTGAAACTCGGAAATCTGATTAGATGTGCATGCAAGCCAGACAATTACAATAAGTGTAATAGAGTAGGAAGCAAATACGGTTAGAAGAGTGAAGCCAAACTCATCGAATAAGAGGTAATTCAATATTCCAAGATGAAAATTATGTCCAATATTATTTTTGTTAAAAAGAAAAACAAATACAATGAATCCAATACCAAAATAAAGTGCATTATAGGGCTTGGATGCAACAGTAAATCTTCTGTGCATTCTCTTCATGATTGCATACCTAACACGTACCCATTGACAAAGTACAACATCAAACCTTCCTGGAGGGACAAAAACTGCTCCTTTTGAAACTGGTAAGTGCATATTCATAGCTGGAGAAGAATTAGGGGAACCCTCCTTATTTATGAATCCAATATTGTTTCGTTTTAAAGAGTTGAATATATTCTGATTAATATCAGGATATGCAAGTAAAAAGTAACGAAGAACTTGTATTCGTTGAGTTAGGATGAAAATCATTAGTCCCGGAGCTTTAAGAATATTGAATGTCAGTGACCAAGTATTTAAGATTAGAATAATTTCTGTTGAAATTGCAATATAAGTATGATTAACTGTAAAGTAATAGGATTCATGAAAGCGATAAAACTCTCTGAAATTCCAAAAGAGAAATCGTTGTAAGTTTGAGGAAATTGCAATGACAAAGGAACAAATTCCTATAAATAAAGTAGTTAAGGCATATTGTTCAGCTGTAATATGTTCTCTTTTAACAATATCACTTTGAAAAGTGTTTCTTGAATCAGTAAATGTTGCACTTGAATGACTTGCTGAGATTTCTTCTCCAATAGTTCCAAGATGTATTCCCTCTTGTCTAGTTTCCTCGTTTCCTCCTGCAGGCATTGGATTTCCCATTCCTAGAGAGTGGTCATTAACATCATCATTATCCTCTAAATCTTTGTTTAGTGCTGTATTATCATTATCACTCATTTCCTCTCTGATGAAAGCTGTTGTGATATCTACAATATCATTTTCTTTGAGTAGTAGGAATTGGTTGAGTTTTAAAAATAAGCCTAGAAAAAGGAAAAACAATGTAAATAATAAGTGTCTAACTCTTCCAATTGAAATGAAAATAACGATACAATATAGAAAAGATATGAAACGTAGGACACTTACAAGTTTGTAAAATTTCCATTCTGCCATTGTAAAAGCTTGTCTGTCAGGTTCCGAGGTTGAATACTTAGGAATAAAACCAAATATGTCCAATCTACTTCTGGAAGAGAAAATGATCACAAATGAAGTGATTAGAATCCAAATAACTAGAATTAATAGTGTTATTCCTAGAACATTTCTTTGAAAATTTTTCAAAATTGGGTCTATTTCTCTAAGAGGACAAGAAAATACAAGATCTAAAATCTGATTTCTTTTGGCTGCCATAATTCCGTGTCCAATTAAAATAGAGGTAATTGTAGATCCAAGGCCATATTTAATAACAATTTTCCCAGGGTTTTTTAGATTATTTATTTTTGGTGATATTATTCTTTCATTACTTGAATATTTGCTGTTTTTCATTAAACCATTAGTGCTGAAAGTTTGGTTTTCTTCAAAATTAGAGGAATTTTGTCCTTTTATACTAGGAGATTCATTGTAAGAGCTCAAACAATCGCTTGAAGAATCTTTTTCTACGTTTTCTGTTCTAGATAAGTTTTGTCTCATACATTTTAAAATATCTTGAGAATCCTGCGTGGTCTGAGTCTTATTAGTTTGGCTAGTTTGGGGGGATTTGGTCATAGTAGTGTCTAACTTATTAATTACATCAAAGAAATAAGGAGTAAATGTATATGACATAGTTGATGTCCATTCTAAGCATGGAATAATATTAAGTCCAAAAGAGGCTGAAATACTTAAGCTTGTCCCAACAGTTTTGAGTGCCATAGTCACATCTGAACGTTCCAAAAAGGGTAAACCACCATTAGTATCGAGCATAATTGCAACAATTTCAGTAGATTCTATTTGGCTTTCAGGGTCTAGAATTTGTTTTGTGATGGTATATAGTGGTTTACAGAGATCTGGATGTTTTGAGAAACCAATAAATTCACGAGGAAGGTTTTGAAGCACAAATTTAACTTCTTCAATTTCAATAATACTATTAAATTTTCTCTCACATATCCACTCATGAACGATAACCGGTTTCCTAAGTGCTACTTCAGCAATTATTGAAGATGAATGGACACTTGCAGAGTAACTAATAGCTAATTTGACAGCACTTTTATAACTATTTTGGTTGGAAATTGGAGAATCCAAAAGAATATCAAGGATTTCTCTAGCAACAGTCAATTGACCAGTGGATAAAGCAAAAGTTAGAGCATTATGACCATCTCTGGAGGTTCTATGGAGTAAAAGATCCTTAGATCCACCTAACCAATTGACCATTGCTTTAATTGTGTAAACAGTTGGATTCCCACCTTTTCTAAGAAGCTCAAATAAATATGAAGATAGATCCAGCGGATTTGACAACTTTAAAAGTTTTGTAAGAAGAAATTTTCTTCTATCTGAAAGAAAATTCAATGAGGAGGTGGGCATTTTACTAAATTCTATGGATGGATTTTCTCTTTTTTGATCTTGTATTTCGATATTATTTTTGTAAATGCTTTCATATGTATTAGAGTATTTATTGATTTTCCTGACATTTTTGATTGTATTATCAAGTGAATAAAATGAATTATGAATGGAAGCTGTCCCTGTTAAAAGATAGTCAACCGGTCCTCTACCAGATTTGTCGATAATATGAGGATTACAGCTTGTATAGCCTTCGTATCTATAAATAGATGCATTCTTGTAGAATTCTAAGACATCTTCAAGAAGATCATACATCTCTCTAAATGTTGCAATGTTAACAATAGTTCTTCCTTCGTTATCTCTAAGATCACAGAGACTTGTATCATTCCTAAGAAACTCAATCTTGAATAAGGATTGAATAGCTTCCTCTTTTAACTGAAGTACAGTGAATATATCAAGAAGTCTTCGTATATGGTATGTAGGTCTTAATATTTGACCTTTATATCTTGAGGACTGGTAGAAATTCAAATACTTTGTTTGGAATGTTTGGTCCTCAAGCAAAGCTAAAATAACGTCTGGGTGATTGTTTTTGATTGCTACAGAGAGTGGGTCTCTGTTTCTTGGATCGAGAATTATTTGATCAGCTCCTTTACTAAGTAAAAGCTTAACAATGACGAGAAGGTTTTTCTTTGTTGCAAGAAGAAGAGGAGTAACTCCCGAGAAATCTGCAATATTTGGTTCAGCACCTGCCATTAACAGAGATTCAACCATTCCATCATCTTCCATCAGTACTGCATGAAAAAGAGCTGTTCTTCCCATAGAGTCAACTTCATTAATAATTTCAACATTTCTAAATACAGAATTAGTAGTTTTTGTGTTCTTATCATCTAGTGAATTATTTACAATTTCAGTTTTATTCAAATTTAAGGCATATTTCTGCCTTTCTGCTAAATTTAAAAGAACCTTTACTCCACTAAAATTCCTATGAATTATTGCCAAAATGAGAGGGGTAAAACCATTCATTTGAGATTTCACAAAATCTAAACCTTTAGATGACAAAACTTGCATCATTATGCTGCTTCTGGGCAGTGAACTTCTAGCCAAAATAGTTAGAGGGGTTTCCCCTCCCCAGCCTGGTGCATTTTCATATAAGCTTGATATTGTATGTTCTTCCTTTGTACCACAAATATCCTGATACTTTAAACTATATTCATCCATTTCAATAAACTGTTCCATTGCACCAATATCAACATTTGCAACAGCATTCAACATTCTGTCAATTCTTAAAGTAAACTCCATACAATCACTATGGTTTCCATCTGCAAATTTCTTCCATAACCCAAGTCGGTCTAGAGCATATTCTGCCTCAAGAAGCTCGATTCTTGATGCATTAAATAGTCTATTTTGAAATGCCTCCACTGATGCAATCAGCAACAATATTCCCCACAGCTTGAAAAATGACATTGTTAATCACAAATATCCATTATAATCTCTTAAAAAAAAATATACGCAATACTATTTATCACCAAATTAACTAATTGGTTTTATTTTAATTGCTAATTTTTTATATCAATTAATTAATATAATTTTCATGTATTCACTTCTTGTAATATATCGACATTATTACCTTTTTTAAATTCTTTACGGTACCTTCACAATTTGCCGCCAAATTCACCCCACATATATTAACTGTTGAATTTACATTAAAATTAGCAATACAAAGTTATAATTGCGTGGGGAGAGTTGGCGCCATTGCATATTTTTTATGCAAATATTTTTGTATCAATAATTTCAAAAGGCAAAAAATAAGGAGAGAAAAAGGTTTAGAAAATTGGAATCAAAGGTTTTAAATTTTAATTGATAGATAATGAATTTTAGTTCCAAATACAAATTCTTGGTGCCAATTGTGAACCGTATTAATGATGATTTGAAGGAAAAGAATGAAAAATCTAAATTTTATAGATTTGAGAGGTTAACAAAGACTATGAAAGATGAGCAAAAACTTGATTTTTTGAGAGGAAGCCGTATATTTGGAATGATTTCTGAAAGTATTGGGAGTCTTTGCAAAACAGGAAGAAAAAACAGCATTTTTTCCGTTCCTAATAAAGCTTACTGCTGTGGTATTATAGGATATATTGGTTCAGGTGACGCTCAAAAGGTTTTAATGCAGGGAATAGAAATACTTCAAAATAGAGGGTATGATTCATGTGGAATGAGTACAATAGATGATCAAGGAGAATTAATAACCACCAAATACTCATCTAAAGAATCTGGGGATTCAATTGAAAGGCTTAAGAACGATTCTGAGCTATTACATGGAAACCACCATATTGGTATTGCACATACAAGATGGGCTACTCATGGAGGGAAGACCGACTTTAATGCTCATCCACATCAAGACTATAAAAAAAGAATTAGTATTGTACATAATGGTACAATAGATAATTATTGTTCTTTGAAGTCTGAATTAATGGAAAAAGGAATCAAATTTCAATCAGAAACAGATACAGAGGTAATTGCAAACTTGATTGGTAGTTATCTAGATGATGGAGAGGATTTTCAAAATGCTGTTCAAAAGGCTCTTTCTCGTTTGCAAGGAACTTGGGGAATTGCTGTTCTACATAAAGACTATAAAGATTTAATGATACTTGCTAGACATGGATCTCCTTTACTTGTTGGAGTACAATCTGGACATATTTATATTGCTTCAGAAACATCAGCTTTAGCAAATTATACAAATCAGTATGTTGCTTTACAAGATGGTGAAATTGCTTTATTATCTCATGAAGGTATTAACAAATTGATTACTCCTTCAAGATTATTATCCATTGACCATGAAAAAGTTGAGTCTTCTCCTTCCCCATATCTCCATTGGACACTAAAAGAAATTTACGACCAACCACATGCTTTAGCAAGGTCATTAAACTTTGGAGGTCGGATTTCTCCCTATAATAATATGGTGAAACTTGGAGGATTGGATCAAAGATTAGATGAATTGAAAAATGTTCAAAATATGATTCTGTTAGGATGTGGTACAAGTTTTCATGCAGCTCTATTTGCTCAGCTTTTGATGGAACATATCAGCGGATTTAATACAGTAAGTGCTAAAGATGCTTCTGAGATTTTTGTTACTGGGTTTCCACGTGAACATGCTGGAGCTATAGCTATTTCACAAAGTGGGGAAACTGCTGATACTGTTAAAGCCATCAATATTGCAGATAAACTTGGGATCCCCAAAATATCTGTTGTAAATGTTGTAGGTTCTATGCTTGCTAGAACTACTGGCTGTGGGGTTTATTTGAACGCTGGAAGGGAAGTTGCTGTTGCTTCTACCAAAGCTTTCTCCACTCAAGTTCTTGTATTATCACTTATTGCTGCTTGGTTTGCCCAAAATAGGGATAGTGTTATTTCCCAAAGATGTCAGGAATTACTTGAAGCAATTCACAGAGTTCCAATCAGTGTTGGAGTTTCATTACAAGCCAAAGATCAATGCGAACAAATTGCTGAAATGATTAAAGATAATAACTCTATCTTTGTTTTAGGTAAAGGTTATGGCTATCCTGTAGCACTTGAAGGTGCTCTCAAAATTAAGGAAATATCTTATATACATTCTGAAGGTTATTCAGCTGGAGCTCTAAAACATGGACCTTTTGCATTAATTGATAAGGATTCTCAAACACCTGTTATTTTAGTCATTCTTTCTGACGAAAATCAATCTTTAATGATGAATGTTGCACAGCAAGTTAAGGCTAGAGGAGCTAGAGTTATTTGTATAACAGATGATGAAAATTTATGCAAAGATATTGATTGTGAAAAAGTTTTAATTCCTTCAAATGGTCCTCTTACTGCTTTAAATGCTGTGATTCCATTACAGCTTATAGCATATTACTTGGCTATAAAAAGAGGTATTAATCCAGATAAGCCAAGAGGATTGGCAAAAGCTGTAACTGTATTTTAGTAAACTCTATTCTTTATTCAGTTTATTTCATACCTTATAAAAATAATTATCAAATTCTAAACTTTTTTCCTTTTATAAACTACTTTTATCTATTTGTAGTTACTCTTATAGGTAACGAGCGAAAAATTAATAATAAATCCACTTCATTAACAGTGGAATAAAGAAGAAATACATATAAACAGTAAAGTAATGACTTCTAATTAGGTAAAGTTAAGAAACTATAAAAAAGCTTTATCATTAATCTAATTTCCAAAGAAAACTCTTAGGAAATCAAAGTTCTTAATTTACATTATTCTTATGTACTCAAAAATTAACCCATAAGGAAACAATAGGTAGCTGGAGTATAATTAAGAATACGGAATTTATTCAAATTAGAGGATGAAACATATAACCTTCAATAATAATTCATTCAGATTTGACCCTTAGTGACGATGAATTGCTCTTTTTCAAGAAAACCAGAACAATACTGATATTAGCTAACAAGAATAGTATACTTGAATGGAAGAGCTAAAAAAAAAAAGTTGAGAATTAGTTAAAAAAGAAATGATAAAAAGGATTAGTTTCCTTAAAAACTTACGCTTAAAAAGTATGGTTGTCCAAGCATTTCTATGTTATATGCAAAATATAACCATGAAAGTTTAGTAATTAGCCAGACTCCTAGTGAAATAAGAATCGGGGTAAATGATGCACTTGCTGAGTGAATAATCCCTTTAGATTCGTCTAGTTGAGCAATATTATTAGTCAAATATACTCTGAGAGCAAGAGGGAATAGTATAAACCACCATAAGAAGTATTGAGATGTGCAAACTTTGTTGAAAGCCACAAATAAGACAGTCTGACAAAAAATAGCCATAATACATTCACCTTCTCTCACAAGAGAAATTCCTGATAATGCAACCAAAAACATTTGGGGGATGGAAGCAATATATGGAAGAGCTTTGTATACAAAATTGGATGCGAGGACTTCTTTCACTGAGTACATTGTGAGGTAAAAAAGATAAAAGAAGACCGAAAAATTGTGTCTGTGATCTTTTCTGATTGCATGATATAAATAAGTTTCATAAAGGAATTCCCAACCATACAGATAATAGAAGAATGAGATCAATGAAACAATTGTAGAAAAACTGACTAATCCAAAAATGAGTTGGTCTATGTTCAAAGTAGTAAATATCTTGATTGGAAGGTTGAGTATATACCAGAATAGCGACCTGTCTTTTTTGAGATAGTTTGGATTGATAAAGAAGATAAAGG
This sequence comes from Cryptosporidium parvum Iowa II, assembly GCF_000165345.1. Classification (NCBI taxonomy): domain Eukaryota; phylum Apicomplexa; class Conoidasida; order Eucoccidiorida; family Cryptosporidiidae; genus Cryptosporidium; species Cryptosporidium parvum. The sequence goes on along the minus strand of NC_006980.1, from coordinate 833,701 downwards.
GAAAGCCATATATAACAGGATAAAGTTTGAAGTGAACGGAAAGACCAAAGAAGAATGCTGAAATAATAATATTGATTTTGTTATTAAAGCTGTCATATTTGGCCTTCATTAAGAAGTATATTGTGATAAGGACAAGAATGGACGGAATAATATCAGCACTTCCTCTAGCTGCAATTACAACAGGAAATGGATTAAGTAACCATGTGGAAATGAGAAATCTTCTCAAAGTAACGCTTCCTTTAATCTTTGTTTCGTTGTCTACATCCAACAAGATAAGTAGCCATTCGAGGATTTTACCTGAAAGTATATTCACAGCACAAAATAGTAGTTTAGAAAGAATTTCCATTTTGAATATGATATTAATTGAGGCAATATATGCCAATAGGGGAGTATATCTATATGTATGCCTTGTATATGGAGACTTTCCTTGAAGAACAGCCTTGGCTGCATCCGTAAAAACCTAAATATGGAATAACTCGGCTCAAAGAAAATATTAAAGTGTGGGGTGGGAGTCTTGAGAACTCAAATGTACTTTTAATAAAAAAAATACCAATCCCACTTGAGTAGTAGAATAATACTTACCATATAGTCAATGTCAGTAAACTTGACTGAAACATTGAATCTATCTTGGAGAAGACCATAAGACAAAACTAGCAGATGTAGGCATGTAGTAGAAAGGTATACATGCTCTACAACATACCTAAATGCCTTCCCTATCGTCCTTTCCGACAACATTTCACCTCTTTATCTTTCCCAGATAATTATCTTAAAAAAAAAAATTATTAAAATAAATAAAAGTTCGATACCGCCAAAATTTGGGCGGGAATAGACATTACTTATGAATGATATTATTATTGTGAGGGGATTTCAATATTAGGAATTAATAATATAAATGGGTTAGTATTAGTAAAATAGAGTTGAGGGGTAGGAAAGGGGGGGGGAGAGGTGCAGAGCAGGGGGAAATTAACTTACGAGCATAAAGTTCGACTTTTTGTTGGTAACTTAAATAATTAGTTTTACTATTTTAAGCTAATTTTGATTCATGTATTGGTGCAAAATTTATGCACATATTTATGCATCTTGATATATTAATCACCAAAATATATGCAAATTACAAATACAGTTTAATACAAATTGATAATAAATAGTAACCTAGAATATTATTATTCCAGGAGTATTGCAGAGTCTGGAGAACGAAAGTAAATAAGGATCCAAGATATTAGAATTATTGGATCTTCGAATTCTTCTGGAGGAGCGTCACATTGGTTGATATTAATCTTTTTTTATTTTCAGTAGAGTGTTTTTATTTCCTATTTTATATTAAAGGCTTTTGCCTTAATTACTTTCTGGGAGATTGAAGAGTAAAATAGAGTTTTATTTGGAATTCTTCTTGTTACTCTTAAGATTTTGCCTCACATTAGTATATTATATTAATAATTATTGAAAAAAAATGAGTGATAAAAGACCTAGATCGCCATGTTCTAACAATAATGATGAATTAAATGATTCATCAGTACTTACTGAGAACATGGATACCGTTGCAACTCGTTCCAAGAACTTGCCATTTCACGAAACATACAAATCAAAACCAACTCCTGCTGATAAGCCTTATAGAGTAGATGGGATTGATAAATATAAAGAACTCTACGAACAAAGTATTAGAGATCCTGAGGGTTTTTGGAGCCAAATGGCTAGAAAAGAACTTCGATGGCTAAGAGATTTTACTAAAGTAAGGAGTTCTGGTACTTGTCTTCAAGATAGACTTGCTTGGTTTTTGAATGGAAAGTTAAATGTATGCGATAATTGCGTAGATAGATGGGCTGAAATACAACCAAATACTACTGCATTAATTTGGGAAGGAGATGATCCATCATCTATTAGACATATTAGCTATATTGAACTGTTTAGAAACGTTTGTAAAATGGCCAATGTTTTGAAACGATTTGGTATCAAAAAAGGTGATTCTGTTGGTATTTATATGCCAATGATACCTGAAACTATATATACTATGTTAGCTTGCGCTAGAATAGGAGCTGTACATATGGTAGTTTTTGCTGGATTTGCAGCTCAGAATCTTCTTGAGAGACTTGTTAATGCTAGATGTAAAATAGTAGTAACTGCAGATCAAGGATCCAGAGGTAAGAAGATTATTAACTTGAAAGATGTTGTTGATAAAGCTCTTGAAAAGATTCCTGAGATTAAAACATGCATTGTTTTTAGACACTTGAATGGACCTATTGAATTTGTCAAGGGAAGAGATTTTGATGGAGAAACTTTAATGAGATCTGAAAAACCTTATTGTCCTTTAGAAGACATGGATAGTGAGGATCCACTATTTTATTTATATACCTCAGGTAGTACTGGAACTCCAAAAGGTGTTCAACACTCTACTGCAGGATACTTACTTTATGCTGCTGTTACACAAAAGTACTTATTCAACATTCATCCTGGGGATATTTTTGGATGTGCTGGAGATATTGGTTGGATTACTGGCCACTCTTACTTGGTATATGCTCCTCTTTGTAATGGTATAACCACTTTAATTTTTGAGGGAGTACCGACTTATCCTAATGCTGGGAGATACTGGGAAATGGTGGAGAGACACAGAATTACTCATTTTTACGCTGCTCCAACTGCAATCAGAACTCTTAAACGCCTTGGAGATGATTTTGTTAAAAAACACGATAGATCATCATTGAGAGTTCTAGGATCAGTTGGAGAGCCTATTAATCCCTCTGCATGGAGATGGTACCATTCAGTTGTTGGTGAAGAGAGATGTTCTATAGTTGATACTTATTGGCAAACTGAGACAGGAGGAATTGTTATTGCTCCAATTCCTGGTTGTTTTGATACTAAACCTGGTTCAGCAACATTTCCCTTCTTTGGTATTGAGCCTGCGATACTTGATCCTGATACAGGAAAAGAAATTGATGGACCAGGGTCTGGAGTTCTTTGTATAAAAAACTCATGGCCAGGTATGTTTAGAGGTATTTTTGGAGCTCATTATCTTCATGAAGATCTTTATACAAAACCATTCCCCGGATACTATTTTACTGGGGATGGTGTTTTAAGAGATCAGGATGGATATCTTTGGATTACTGGTAGAATTGACGATACAATTAATGTTTCTGGTCATAGACTAAGCTCTAAGGAAATTGAAGATGCTCTTACCAACCATTTTGGCATTGCAGAAGCTGCAGCTGTTGCAATTGATCATGATGTTAAAGGTAATGCTCTTGTTTGCTTTGTAGTTTTAAAGGATTCTGGTAATAGAACTTTTGACTTGAATAATTCAAGTCCTCATCCTTTTGAATATGAACTTAGGATGTGTGTCAGGACCCAAATCGGCCCTGTGGCAACACCTGATCATATTATTGTTGTTGAGAATATCCCTAAAACAAGATCAGGAAAAGTTGTAAGACGTCTTCTTAGAAAGATTGCTACTGGTTGCAATGACTATGGAGATATTTCAACGGTTGCAAATCCTGAGTGTATTAAATCCATTGAGTCATCCTGGGCACAATACCTTAAGAGATAATATAAGGAGCCCTGTATAAGTAAATTTAACAATATTACAGGATTTTGCATTTTGTATTTTCCAATGTTAAAATGGAACACAACTCATCATTATTATAAAATATTTCCCAACTAAATTAGATAAATTGTTTTAAAAGAAAAAAGAATGATAATAGCAAACAATATTACATATATAATTTATTAATATATTTCTACATTTATATTGAATTAAGTTTATCTCATAGCTGGTGCATTAGGTACCGATAAAGCCGCTAGATTTTTCGGTCCTTTTGGCCTCCCTGTTGGAAATATTTGCCAAAATCTCAAAGTTTCATCTCCTGCTCCAGTTACAATAGTTTGGCCATCAGGAGAAACTGCTAAATATAAGACTCTGTATGTATGACCAGTTAAAGTTGCAATTTTCTGCATAGATGGCCATTTCCATAATATAACCTGATTTAAACTATACCCATGAGTAGATACTAATTCATTAACATTCCCACTCCAAGCAATATTACATACTTGTGAACCAGTGTCTACTGCCATTACACATGAGTTAGTTACAGTATTCCATATACGAATATGTCTATCAGCAGTTCCTCCACCTGATGCTAAGAGTCCGGACTGATGGGGATTCCAAGATAATGCTTTAACAGCAGCAGTATGTTCTTGGAACTGACACACAGGAGTATCATATCCTTGCGACCATATAAGCAACTTATTATCATTACCCCCAGTAGCTAATTGCATTTCATTTGGGCTCCATTTAACTCCGCATACTTCCTGTTTATGCCCCAACCATCTGCTACACCAATGCTCCTGTTCTCTTACATCCCTTAATAATACAGTATGATCCCTTCCTCCTGTTGCCAAGATTGGCCCACACCAGTCCATTGCACCGATTCTTGCTCTGTGTCCATTTAAAGTGCGTACTTTTTTCTGTTCTACAACATCCCAAATTTGAACAGAACCCTGTCTAGTTCCAACAGCGAGATGATTACCTTGTTGTGTCCATGATACACTAGTAACAGTGTCTTGATCTTGGAGATTTAATAGATTGGTAACTTTACATGTGGATGCACTCCATAAATAAACTGATGAGCTTAATCCAACAGCTAGTAAATTTGTGGAGCTCCAGTCAACCAAATTCAAATAGAAATCATCTTGCAAGTTAGGAGCATCTAAAATTTTGAATGGCCCTTTTGGAATTTTTCTAGAGATTGGACCCATTCCCATATTTGTTGATGATAGCCATGCTGGATCCATAGAAACTGATCTCAAGGGAACAGTTGCAAATGGATCAAATACTTCACATGAATTTAATCGAGAATATTCATTTTCATCGCCATATAACTTTTTACTTCCTAATTTTCTTCTTTCTTGGACTCCCATAGATTGAGATCCTACTCTCAATTTGACCATTGCAGAAAAGTCACTTTCTGTTGTTGGTAGTAATTCTGTAGCCAAGAGCTCATTATAAACAGAAACTGGGTTTTGAAAATTTCTTTGAATAATTGAGTCACTCATCCCAAATCTGGAGTATCTCTCAAATAAATAACTCTTTCCTAATGAGTGAGAAAGGCTTAAAGAATTCATTTTAAATAAGGAAAAAAAAAATCCACCAGATTATTTAGAATATTTGTATTAGATAATGTTCACTTAACTTTGTTTCTTCTTCATTTAATTCAGTTTTTCATTTGTTTCTTCAATTCTTAACTTTATAAAAAATCTATTCACAACTTGTTTTAGTAATTATTAACTTCTGTATGTTTATCTCGTGTAATCAACTCTTAAGGCATTACGGAAATCCCAAATTCTAGCTTTGTTACCACTAATCTTTACGTCAAAAATCTGGCATCTTTCCTAATGTTGGAGCTCAACTTCTTCTAATGACCACTAGTCACTTGTTTTTCCTTATGTCTAACTGCCATTTTCCATGTCTTTCCTTTAGTCCCTAACGTACACGTCTATGCAATGCTAATTTAAATTAGGATTTCTCATGGTTTAGCTATACAATAGGGTTTAGAACAGCAATGATTTCAAGATTCAATAATTAAAGAATATTTTACAAATGAAATATATTATTAAATGAGTAAATTAATATATACAGATATATATTTAGATGGCTAATAAATTTGGAATTTTCTAATTTATATTATGAACAATTAAATATTTATATAATCAACTATTTTTTTAATGATTACTTAGGTTATTCACACAAAAATTAATAAATCTGTATTTAGTCGTTTAAATTCAATTAGATAATAATTTTACATGTTTAGAAATTGAATTATTTTCTTTTTTCTGATACACAATTCATTCTTAAATATTATTTTTTTTTTCATGTGGACAGAAAAAAAAATGGTTAGGCCACATGCAATTGATTTGCATGAATGCCGGTATGCAAAAAATCGTGGATTTATGCTTCGAGTCAAATAGTACTATTAGGTAGGTATGAGGCGGGCTGTGGGGGCCAACTAAAAAATTTTGCATTATAGAATAATTATAAAGCAATTCAAATTAGGATTAAGAAGAAAAATAAGATAAAGTTGCATAGTTGTAGTTTTTCTGCGAAATTACAAAATTCGTCAGGATATTACAAAGCAAACCCAAAGGGGTGAGAAAAATCTGTAAATTTAGTCCTTTCCCACTTTTGAATTTCCCCTCTTGTGAAATCCTTATATTTTCAGGCGGGCTCATTGGACAGCAGGAATAGGCAAGAGTTGCAGTTTAGGCGTAAGAAAAAAAAATCAATAAAGGCTTTGTTGCATCTTGGTGTGAATAGACAGTATTGCGTGCACTGTCTACATAGGGAAGCTTGAATTAGAGGAAGTGAGAGGCTGGTTGCCAAACATATTGGGGAAAGTTTCGAAATAAGTTTCGAGGTACGGCTGGAAGATTGGAATAATTTCTTGAGTTGACATAAATCAAAAAAAAAAAAATTTCAAGAGAAGGTACGAATCGATTTAACTAGAATGAATATAATGAAAATACTTATTGCTACTCTGGGAGGAGCAGTTCTATTTGGATGTAGCTTCTCAAGGGTTGAAGCAAGAATTCAAATGAAGGCTTATGGTAGTATTGTTTCAACAGCCTATTATTATTCCGATATTTTTGTTGGACTTCCAGAACCTCAGAGACAGAGTGTTATTTTGGATACAGGAAGTAACCTTCTTGCTTTCAGTAGTACTCAATGTCAACAGTGTGGGACACACCTTGATGCATATTATGACCCTTTTAAAAGTATAACAAAAAGGGAAGTCCCATGCCATTCTTATTGCAAAGTTTGTGTGAATAATAAAAAGCAATGTGCTTATACTATTCATTATTTAGAAGGAAGCAGTTTATCAGGAAGTTACTTTGAGGATTTTGTTGCAATCAGAAATGAAAAAGGAGTTAATTCTGAGCCTTCACCATATGTTGTTGGATTATCAACCATTTTTGGTGGAATTACTCATGAAACTAATCTATTCTTTACTCAAGCAGCTTCTGGTATTCTTGGATTAGCTTATACTGCAAGTTCTCAAGAAAGGGCACCATTATTCCAAACATGGACAAAAAGATCTAAATATGCTAAAGATGCTATTTTATCTTTATGCTTTAGTTCAGAAGGTGGTATGATTTCTTTTGGTGGTTATAATTCTGAATATTGGGTTTTAGGATCCAATGATAAATCATTTAGGTCTACTTCTGAATCTAATTTGTTTGAAAGAGCACTTGGATATTCATTTTTATCAAGTTCTAGTAATAGTCAATCACGTTCAAATTCAAGAGGAAATAATTTGGATTCAAAAATTGGTTGGACTCCTTTATCTATTTTGAATGGAAATTATTATGTTCAATTAACTAAAGTAAGTGTTTATCAAACTAAATTAACTTTGCATAAAGATTCATCATCTGGTAATACAAAACCTATTCCACTTGTTATTGATAGTGGTACAACATTATCATATTTCCCTGAGCATATTTTTATTCAAATATTGAATGTTATTAATCAAAGAATTGCAGAGACTGAAAATAAGTCAACTTTTAGAAGTCTTATTGAAGCCGGCTCCAAATTTTTGGAATATACTGGTCTTAAATCATCATCATCTCAAAATGAATTGGAGTTAGGAATTAAACAAATTTCAATTTTCCCTGGTGAAATTCCTGGTGCTGCATTACTTAGAAAAAGAGTATATAGAAGGCTTAATAATATTGAAGATATTGTTAATACTTTTAATTCAACTGTACATCCTGAGAACTTTACTAATGAGGATATTGAATCAAGTAACAATCAGTTAAATAATAGTAATGAAGTTTCAAATCATTTTAATCAAACAACAACTAGTACTACTACTTCTACTATTAACACATTATTCTCTTCACAAGAATTTGATATTGATTCTTCAGTATCAAGGATAATGCTTGAAACATCAAAAGGTGAAAGATGTTGGAAATTAAGAGATCCAAATGAAATGTCACGTTTCCCAACTATTACTTTGGGATTCCCAGGTTTAAAAGTTGAATGGGAGCCAGCTCAATATCTTTACAAAAAATACAGAAATACTTATTGTTTGGGATTTGATTCTGATAAATCATTCTTAGTACTTGGTGCATCATTCTTTATTAATAAGGATGTTATTATTGATGTAAAAAATTCAAGAGCTTCATTTGTCAAGTCGAATTGTCCCCAAATTGCACATGCAAGAAGAACTTCTACATCTGAGATGTCACAATTATTAAAAGATGCATCAACTTCATCACCAGAATCAATTATGAAATCTGAAGTTGTAGTATTTGATTCAAATACAAAACATATAAATATTGAAAATGGTAACAGTAATAATAATAATATTAATAATCAAAATCCTAATTTAAGTTCTGGTACATCTAGTAAAAATCCACCAAATTATAGACATAGTGCAGATAATGATACAATTTCAGAATCACATTGGGAGCCAAAAAACTTGACTTCGCCATCCTCACTCTCCTCGTATTTATCTCCATCAGCTGTACAATATACTGGTGTTACAAATCATTCAGTTGATTACTATAATCAAAGTATTAATTATGAAAATTTAGGAAACAATGATATGCTGATATTATATTTAAAGCAACAATTGCATGATATTGACGATATTGCTGATAATACTGAAAATACTCAAATTCAAAAGAATGTTCAGGATGCTAATAATTCACCATCAGATTCTAAAAATGAGAATCAAGATAATAATTCGGATAATAAAAATTCTTCATCAAGATATAGTAATTCTCAACCAACAATAATACATTGGTTGATTATTTTACTTAGTGCTTTATTTTCATGTTATTTGTTTAATGGTGTAGATCAGAAGGATGTCAAGACTGAGTAAAAAGGGTCAAACAATAATAATACTTATTTATTATTTTAATATATATTTTTATGTATATATACATATATACATAAAAATAATTGAAATTCAAGGATTTTCTTTTTCTTTTTTTGAAAAAATCTCAATCGAACAACAATATTCTTTTAATATATTTAAGAAGACTTTAAAGGAATAAAAATGGGAGAAGATATTTAATTTCAAATAAAGTCTTAATTAATAAGGGTTTATTCAAATATATTTATATGTATATATTTAGTTTGGCTGGTATATAAATATGTAGAAATGATTTATTTTGTTTTTGTATTTGGATTTAAAGAATAAAGAAAAGATAAATACACAATATTTTTTTTTACATATGAGAACTTAATATTAGAGGATTGTAATGGATAAGAATGAACAGGTTTAATTTTTAGAGTAGCAATGAATATAATAATAATAATAACACATACAATTAAATCCACAAACATGTATAGATAATTATCGGATTATAATAACGAAATAGCAAGTTAAATATTGTAATATATATATAATATTTTAAACCTATTAATTAAATATAAAGAGAGAAATGAATAATTAATATTTGAGGAAAATAGGGGATAGAATAAATGAATAAATATATATATATATTATATTATTGGTAATTCTATATTATTTTTTTTCCTAAATAAAAATATGAGAAATTTGAATATTGGAAAATAATTATGTCTTAATAATTAGAGTTCTATTTTATTTATTATTATTTTTTGATTTTGTTCTATGATATGATTATTGGATAATATATTGATAAATTCATAGGAAAAAATGGATTAATATTAATTTTTAAAGTTCAGTTTACACAGGTTTATAATTTATAATAAGAAGGGAATGAAAATAATTATAGAAGTGAAATAATAAATAAGAAACGGAAAAGGAAATATAATCAAATAGATACTTATTAATGTTTAAGAAGTTTGGATTTCGTTCTTTTGAAAAAGATGAATTTTTAACGCTAAAACCAACAAATAGTTTAAATAAAATATTTAAAAGTTGTTGAAATTGTATTTGTATTTAAAATAAGATAAGATATTTTTAGGTAATGTAAGAAGAGAATTATGACATATTATTAGGGTGTTAATCAGCGAAAAAAGAAAAGAGGAGAAAAAATAGGGTAGAGAGAGAGAGAGAAAGAAAGAAAGAAAGAAAGAAAGAAAGAAAGAAAGGGAAAGAGAGAGAAAGAAAGAAAGATAAAGAGAAAGAGGGGGAGAGAAATAGAGAAAGAGGTTAAGAGTGAGACTAATTCAAATAAATATAATGGTAAAGTAAATAGTAAGAGAATAGAAGAAAGTTAAGTGGATAGAAACCAAGAATTAATGATTTTATGATGAAGAGAGGAGGAAGGGAAAAAGAGGAGGGAAAGCGATAGGAAGAGATAAAAGGATGAATAAAGAAAGAGGAAGAGAGAGGAGATAAAGAGAGAGGGAATTGAAATAGAATAAGAAAACGAATTTAACTACTTGTTACGATAATAATAATATTAATATTTAGTTTGTAATTGAATTGATAATAGTAATCTGTGATAATTAATCGTTGAATACTACTTTTCATCAGATTGGGATGGGGAATCCATATCATCATCTTTTTCTTGTTGATCTTTTCTTTTTTTCGCTCTAATTTGTACAATTATATCATACACAACTGAGAATGTACAATATAGAATAGTAGCAAGGATAAATAAGAGAAATCCCCATATCATAATAATTTGTCCTGGATGAAGTTTTACCCCAGCTCCACCAATGCCATGTTTAACAATAATTTGACAATAATCACCAGAGTAACCAGTAAGGCAAGTACATATAATGGGTAAATTTTCTCCAATATATGAACATTTACCTCCATTTTGGCATGGATTATTTGTTTTGCAGACATTGTTTTCAACTTCACAATTAATACCAGTGAATCCAACAGTACATTTACATTCGTAATATGGTGGGGTATCTTTACTAGTACAAATTCCACCATTTAAACATAGAGAAGTAGGCCCAGAAGTTAAACAAGCGTCCCATGCTAAGTTGAGTTTTTTTTTTAAATTAAAAGAAAGAATAAATAATTGATCAATAAACTTACCAGTTTTACAAGATGGACCAGTAAATCCATCGCTGCATACACATAAGAATTGCTTTTGATTATTAACATTTGGTAAAGAAATACATTTGCCATTTTCCCCACAATTGATTGTTTGATCACCAGCACAAATTGATTCAAATGGTAAGTTTTGCAAATTTCTAAGTTGGTTAGAAACTTTAATAATTAAATTATCATTTGGAGTAGTAGAAATATGGCTATTATTATTTATTTCTTTTGAGTTATTTTCATTTGGGAGTAACATATTAATAATATAACATTATATAATAATATTAATAAAAATTTGTATTTCTTAAAATGAATGATTTATTTAATTTTATTTCTTACGTGTATTTTGAATTAAACAGAATTTAAATAAAACTTTGGAGATATAACTTATTTTTTATTTTAAAATGAAATATTTTGGTTTTATAAATTTTTTGTGAGTATTGAATTACCTTAAATTTTGAAAACCTAGTTCAAATTTCTAGTTATATTATTATTAATTTTTTTTTTCAATATTAAAATAATATTTTCTTTTATTTTTATTTTTTGAATAATAAAATACCGGTATAGAAAATAAAACCCCACATGCAATTTCTCTTTGAATGCACACGTGGGAAAATAATTTAATTAATTAATTAATGCATGCATTGATTTTATGTGGATAATTAAATTAAATGTTGTAAATAGGAATAGAAAAGGAATTGGGATAGAATGGGATTAGATTGATAATTAAAAAGTTAAAAGAAACAAATAAATTTATAAAATAAATAATTATAAGAGTTTGAAAAAAAAAGTATAAATAGAGGAGGAAAATGAGTTCGATAAAAATTTGAGGTTAAATAAGGAGGATGATTTTGCATTGTATTTTGCGTTGGATTTCGCATTGGATTTTGCATTAGAATCTCACAGTATTGAACACATTTCTTGGCTTAGAAGTGATAAATTGAAGAAACAAGCCGTAATCATAATACGGGTCTGATAATTCCTTCTCCTCCTTAACCCCTTGTTGATATATTTAATGAAAATTGAATATTATATACTGGCAATCACAAAAAAGTCCAACTTAAACCATGACTTCTTGACAATTCTAAGCTGCTCCATGAATTTATAGATGGTGATAAGGGGGCTTTTGGTGTTTTAGCTCTGCTTAGTCAAGTGAAGATAAAATTCTCTTTTGCTCGAGTATTTGTTTAGAACTTTTGGCTTGGCCAAGATTAAGATTAATAGGGGGCACTGGAACTAGGCTCGGGTTCAGATTTTGATTCAATTCCCGGCCCATTCTCAGGTTTGGGCTCATGCTCAAGTTTAGGCTCATTCTCAGGTTTAAGCTCATGCTCAAGTTTAGGCTCATTCTCAGGTTTAAGCTCATTCTCAGGTTTAGGCTCATTCTCAGGTTTAGGTTTAGGCTCAGGCTCAGGCTCAGGCTCAGGCTCAATAACAGGATCAGGATTAACTTTTGTGACAGTCTCAGTATTATTCTCTGGAGGATTAATGCCTTTCCAGCTAAGATAAATCTTTTCAATATCATGGGGTTGAAATACAGTGCATTTTGCAACATAAGACCAAAGACAATTGTGGACCTTATTTCTGGATATCTCATTTGTTGCAAGTTTAAGGATCTCATTGATTTCATCCCCAACAACAGGAAGCAGGACTTTTAGGCTTGCAACGACATCGGAGTCTGTCATGTTGTTGCTAGGATGGAAAAGCTTTTTGATCTCTAAAAGTTGGGGCTTCACATTACTATTATTAAAACAAGTCCTTGCTTGTCTTCTTAACTCTTTCTCATCCATATTAGAACATTCAAGCACAAATTCCGGTAGTCCTTTCTTACCCCCGACAACCAATGGTTTTGAACTTTTTATAGAACCTTTATTATGATCACCATTACTATTATCATTAACAAGGTGTCCAGATAAATCAGTTCCATTCTTGTTCTGATCTTCACACTTTTTTGCAACCTTCTTTCCACGCTTAGAGCTAGAATTTTCATTCTTATTAAAATCATTATATTCTTGATCAGAAGAAGGAATAAACTTTCTCTTCTTACGAGCAGTCTTGCCAATAACCATTACAGAATGTAAATGCTTCATCACTCTCAAAGTTCTTTGCTTTAATTTATCAAATTTGACTCTTTTAATACAAGATAAAGACAGATTTTCATCCATTGACATCATTGTCCAGTTTGAAAATCCATAAATATAAATACCTTTAAGTATGTCTATATCTGTTTGAAGTGTCCAAGGAATCCCCCAGGAAGGGGTCCTGAGTGATTTAACCAATACTGGAGGAAGTTCAAACTTCAAATAGTTACCATCAAATTCATTTCCATTAGGTGTTGATTGCTTTTCATTCTCATTCTCAGTATTTGTTGGCTCGATCTTTTTTTCTTCCAAGTTATTTTCATTGGAAAGTTCAAACGACTTTTCTTTTTCCTCCTCCTCATCCAAGTCTTCATCCTCATCATCAACATCATCTTCATTTTCATTATCCTCATCCCTTTTAACTGATTCTCTATCTGGCCTAGCTAAAGGACCAGTTGGAAGCTTCCAAGGCTTTTCTACACCAGGATTGCATTCTCTCATAAGCTTGTCAAGAGAAGATAACATCTTAATTCTTTCAACAAGCTCTAAAGCATTTGCTCTGTGACTACCAATCAAAAGTAAATTCTTCTTTAAAGCAGTTTTAGAAACTTGATTATTATTTTCAATGTCATTTTCTTCAGCAAAATCCTCCATTGAGCCAACTTCTAAAGGCACGCCTCCTCCCATTATTGTACTATCTGTAGTTGATTGACCCTCTAAAATACTCGTTGCCTCATTATTTGATTTATTATTCTGAACATCATCTTCATCCTTAATCTCAACCTCCTCCTTTGATGCAGCCATAACATTTTCAGATGACAGTTCCTTTTGAGCTTTTTCATAACACAAAGCAACAATGATCTGAGACTCATTTAATATAGTACCTTTCTCCACTTTACCTTTTAATCTAGAATCTATAATAATATCATCCAATCTTCTATATGGGTCACCAAATTTCAAAATCGACCTAAATAACTTAAATCTACGCTTTGGATGTAGTACTCGAGGATCTCTCCTTGCTCTCTTTCCATTTTTAACACATTTCACACCATTTGAAATATCTCTATAGATTATATTAATTTCACTTGGGAAAAGCTCGTCATCTTGATTATATTTATGCGGAAAACTGGTTATTTCTAACATCAATGCTTCAAAGTCTTCCCTACTTTGCAATGAATGTTCAGGAAGTGGGTACTCCTCTCTATTAGGTACTATTTCTCCCAAACTTTCTGGAGTTTTATCCAAGTCTTTTTGAGAACCCAAATCCATTTCAACATCTTCAATTTGTTCAGACGAACCCACCTCCGTCTTTTTACTACCTCCACTTGAGCTAGAAGCCCTGCTCTTTCCTGAACTCCCACTTCCGCTTGATTTCTTAACACTCTTTTCCTTAGTCTTCTTCTTTGATTGTTTTTTGCCCTTTGTTCCAAAATTCTCATCAGCCTCAAGCCCCTGATCACCTATTCTTCCTGTCCTTCCATCCTCAGATCCCGAATTATCACCGCCAACATATGTATATCCATCATCCCTATATTTTAAAGAACCATCTCTCATAGCACTCTTACGAGGACCTGTAATTATCGTATTCTGCTGGTTTTGTTCTATCAACTTAAGTCTCTCCTCCTCTGGTATTGTCTTTTCCCAAAATTCCTTACTGTCGAAATCTACCTCATTATCTTCTTTCTTCTTCTCATTTAGTGGAACCAAAGCTCCAGTATTGGAATCAATTATCAATGGTGGCGCCTCATACCTAAAATCTGCAATATTTGCAAACGAACGCAAAAGCCCATCAGCAAGACCTTGAGTGTCATGCACATGCTCTTCAGCATCAGCCAAAACTTGGTCTAAATCTATTTGAGATGCAAACCTCTTATCATCTTCCAATAAATCCGCTGAATTCTCATCTTCTTTTAATTTATTCTCTACGCCCTGAGTGCCATCCACATTAACTGCACGGTGCATGCATGCTTCCCCACACTGCCCATCAGTACATCGACCACATGTGGAGTCAGAGCCTGACTGGCTTTGAGCGGGAACATTGTTTGTGCCCTTACTCCATAGTTTCTGGGCACCAAATTTTAAAATTTTGGCAAGTTCATCACGGCTGAAAGATGCTCCACCAGACCCGGGCTTCTTTCCATTAGGGTAAAGAGCTTGGGAGGCCATAGCTAAAACAGATGCGGCAGCAGAGGAACTAGCTTGAGTTTGAGAACTGCTTGTACTAATATTGTTAAGTCCTTGAACGACTAAAGTGTCAAGAACCATCTTAGTCTTTGCCCTCTCAAGAATGTTCTCCTCAATTGAGTCTTTTGTAACTAGCCTATAAATTTGAACTTGCTTTTTTTGGCCTATACGATGAGCTCTTGCTTCTGCTTGTAAATCGTTCTGTGGATTCCAGTCGGAATCATATATAATTACAGTGTCAGCAGTAGTTAAATTGATTCCAAGTCCTCCAGCTTTTGTGGAAAGCAAAAAGCAGAAATCATCGCTATTTGGAGAGTTAAAGTGATCCATTGCCTTCTTTCTAAGCTCTTTTCCCATTGTACCGTCTAAACGTTGATGCCTAAATCCCCTTAAAACTAGAAATTCAGATATGATGTTCAACATTCTTACCATCTGAGAGAAAATCAATACCCTACTTCCTTTCTCTCTTAGCCTTGAAAGTAATTTATCAAGTAGGCATAATTTACCACATCCATAAACTAGTTGATGCTGAATACTCGCAACAGTGATACCTTGAGAAGGATCCAACTCTGGTCTATGAATCAAAAAAGGGTGGTTGCAAACCTTTTTAAGCTCCATACATATATTCTGTAGGGAAGTTTTTGTACCTCCTGTACTCTTACTTAGTTCATCATAGTTACGAGTCAGAATTGATTTATACATATCTGTTTGTTGAGGTGAGAGCTCTACTCTTAAAATCCTCTCCACTTTATTTGGCAAACTCTTTTCAACATCCTTCTTTACTCTCCTTAAAACGTACTCTTGTAGTTCACTCTGGAGATCTTCCAATTGTCTTTGTTTATCTGGTCCAATTACATTTGGATTCTCTATATCAGGGTATCTTAGTCTAAATTCCTGATAATTCTGGAACCTTAATGGATTCAAAAAATGTAAAAGACTCCAAAGCTCCTCCAAATTATTGTGTAATGGAGTCCCACTTAATAATAATCTATACATAGTTCCAAATTCATGCAACTCCTTAAAACGCTTACTGTCCCTGTTCTTCAACTGATGAGCCTCATCCACTATCATCATATACCAATCAATTTGTCGAAGAAAGTCACAATCAACCTGACTGTTCAATATTGAAGGGGTAGTTATTACCACATCAAATCTATATCTCTTCCTTGTTTGTTTGGATGATCTTGACCTACAACGCCTAAAAAATCCATTTCCGCCAGTTCCCGCGCGCGCGTGGCCTTGCATGCCTTTCTGATTATAATTATGAACTTCATCTTTTGACTCTAAATTCTCGTTATAGTTTCCATTTTCATCAACTTCATCCTTCATTTCAATTGTGGAAAGTTCATAAGATCTTATTAACTCTCTAGCGTATGCATTCCCATGATATAAAACAACATTTGCATCCGGTAACCACTTTTTGAATTCTCGTAGCCAATTATCACTGGTACTTTGGGGTACAACAACAAGGAAAGGAGCAACAATCTTTTCCATATAGAGACAATGTCCAACTACAGATATGGTCTGAACTGTTTTTCCAAGTCCCATTTCATCGGCCAAAAGAATATTTACATTCTTTTTGAACCTAGAAATCATCCAATTTAAGCCATAAATCTGATAATCTCTGAGAGTTCTTGGTTGGAAGGGCTCATCATTGGATTCGTCTGTATTTTCAACTTCTTCTTTAATCTTTTCAAGCTTTTGGGAATCCTTAATTTCCATTTTTACATCTTCTGTAATTGAATTTCCATGTTCATTTTCATTGTTAGATTGGTACTCAATCTTCATTTCTTGAATATTACTAGATTTTGGATCATCAATTTCCATCTTTTCCAAATTTTTGCTCTGGTTTAACATATCCTTCACTTTTATTCCCATATAAAATGGAGTTGAAAGATAAGGCTCGAAAGAAGTTAAAGCAAGAGATCTCATTTCATAATCACAGTTCTTGTCAAATCTGGAAACGAGCTCCATTTGAGCATAGAATGAGTCAATAAATGAAAGAAATTTATGCTCTTCTAAGGTCTCATATGATTCCCAAGTGCATTGATCATAAGGGCAACTAAGCCACTTAACAAAGTAATATAATTGTGTTCGATCTTCAGCATTATTCTGGTCTACTCCTGAATTATCATTTTCCCTATAAACATCAACAATTCTCTCAGGAATTAAAGCATCAAAATCAAGTTGTCTTTGTATCTCAAATGTAATATCTTCCTGTTCAATTTCATCTTCCGTCATAAATTTACGTCTTTGAAGCATTTCAGCCATCTTCTTTTGGAAGTTTTCTAACCTTCTTAAGCCAGAAACACCTTCATTTATCAAAGATTCTGCTGATTCCCACGTATTATGTAGATGAGAATAACCCATCCATTTAATTTTATATTCCGTAATATTAGGATCTTCAGGATTCTGTCTACTTGAAATGACTCTATCTATAGTTCTCACATTTTGTTGGGCAGAAACAGACATACCAGCCTCTGTCTCTACCTCTGCATCTACTTCTACCTCGTCAGAATCTTGTGATAATGAGTCAGATGAAACTGAGTCATCAAAACTTAAATAATTTACTGCTTTTCTGCTACTTCTTACAGTTCTCTTAACACCACTTGTTTGTGATACCTTAGTTTTGGAAGGCTTCCTGCTCCGTTTCTTCTGAGTTGGCTCCTCATAAAAATCTTCATCACCATCATCAGAGTCGGTACTTCTTTTTGCATCAACATTATTATTCAAGTCCTCGCTCATAAACTCTTCATCATCACCATCGTATAAATCTTCCTCATTCACATAGTCAAGGTCTTCACTCTTTTGAGACTGACTTCTTGATTTACCTCCTTTACTCCTATTAGATCGTTCCCGTGTTTTTTGCATCTTAGATGTTTGGCCGAATTCAGAAAGAGATTCATCAGATAATTCACTTTCATTATCAATATTGGAAAAATTTGAATATCGCATCTTACGAACTCTCCCACTTCTTGAGCAGCTACTAGTTTGTGCTTGGTTTTGGTTTTGATTCCGGCTTATAATTTCTGGGCTAATATCTTCAGTAGATATACATTTCCCCAAAGTATCAAACTCACCCTCCGTGGAGGAATCTGAAAATTCTACGTCCAAATCCATTAATCAATACAGTTGCTAGTAAGCTTCCATCAGGACTTTGACTTAATTTATGTACACTTTTATTCAATATTAATTTTCTGGCCTTTTTAAGCTAGACAAATGTCTTTAAATAAATAAACATATATTTTAGCATAGGCGCTGATTAATAAAAGAATTTAATTTTCTTTATACTATTACAAATAAAACTATAGAATTTGCAACCTTCCTATTCCGTAGCGACTATTTTCCCTATATTAAAGCTTGCTTATTAGGAAATTAATGATCCACTTTATACAAATCTTAACTCCTACTCGAAACAAAGCTCACTTTTCTTGCATCTTTCCTCACATTTACTCACATTCTACTTTACACTAGGCATCTCTATTCTTTCTAAAGTAATAAACACAACATACTAAACACTACAAGTTTACTAATCATTGAAGTTAAGGTATTCTAATCCAATTTATAGAAGCCAATACTTTATCATATCATTTTAACTAGTTTCTTTTTTTTCTCTCAATTTTTTAAAAATTTAAACACGTGTAGGCGCGGTATCTCAGGCGCCTGAATATGGCGCCGCATGTCATTATTTAACGAGTAATACCAGCAGTGTGGTGAGGGGAAGTTAGTATATAAGAAGAGCCTAAAAAAAGTTTAGGTTTAAAAAAACATAAACAAATTTAATTATATATAACAGTGAATTGAAAATGCCAGGAGAGCATGGGGGTGCAGGGTGTAGCTGCCAGCATGAAGCTGTAATAACAAGTGGAAAAGATTTACTTTCTGAAATTGAGTTGGATAAAGTAATGGCTTTAAATGAGCTTAATGTAGGTTCATGCAGAGGTATTTTTAGGCCATACGAAGATAGGTTATCTGAAGATAAAGTATGTAAATCCCAGGATGATGACCCAGAGTTGATCATTTTTGTGAGATTTTCTTCTCCCTGTACAATTCATTCTATAAATATTATAGGAGGAGAGAACGGCAAGTCCCCAAATAGAATGAATCTCTATATAAATGATGAAAATTTAGACTTTTCAACCATTTCCGACCAAGAACCTGTTCAAAGCTTAGATTTAGTTGAGGATTACTGTGGAACTG
Source organism: Cryptosporidium parvum Iowa II (assembly GCF_000165345.1). NCBI lineage: Eukaryota > Apicomplexa > Conoidasida > Eucoccidiorida > Cryptosporidiidae > Cryptosporidium > Cryptosporidium parvum. Next base: position 814,257 of record NC_006980.1, on the reverse strand, counting down.
TTGACTATGCCTTGAAAGTATCTAGATTTAAGAATGTAAACCTTTTGGTCATGCATTTTCCAAGCTCATTCACAAATGATCAGAGTTGGATTTATTATATTAGGATTGTAGGTGAAAGTTCAGGATATCAAAGAAAAGCAGTACAAGCAGTGTATGAATCGAAACCAAATGTCTCTGATCATAAATCTAATATTGAATCATTAAATCACTTTAGTCTAATGTGATTAACAAAGTTAATATCACTGCAATACTATAATTCCAATATATGCATTCATTTGCATATGAAAAATACACAAAACAATCATTTTCCATACAAAATTACCTAAAATTGTGTCCAAACCAATTATAATAATAAGTGAAAACTCTAAAAAAAAAAGAAATCAATTATTGCATTTCTTTATATCTTTATTCTATAATAATTATTCTTTTCATTATTTTAATGGGTTTATACGGTAACGTGAAGTTTACCGCGCAAATGCGCACATTATCCTTGGTAATTTTGTTAATTCAGAAGAAAAATAATTTATGATGAAGGTTAGATTAATTCTGACTTTCAAATTATTTTTTGAAATTCTATTCTTTGCCTTGGCATCTGCCTTGGACTTAGATCTTAATAAGTCAGATACCGTAAATCTCCGAATTTCCAGCCAACAATTGGAACAAACTTACAACTTTTTCACTAAAAAGCTTTCAAACTCAGAAAAGGAAAATTTAATAAAGCTTAATTCATCATCAGAATATGCAAGAAGTACTATTCCTAAGGGGGCCGGATATGATTTTACTGTGCAAATGGCAATTTACACTCTTTCTGAAAGCTTATATATAAACCGTAAATATTTCAAAGTCGATCTTATTAGTGACTCTAAAAAAAATAAAGATATCTTTGAAATTGCAAATTGCTTATATTCAACTTCACGTTCAACTCTCAAAACCTTGAAGCTGGTTAAACAGAGATGTTTTCATCATTCTGAAAGCTCTCAATTAAATATATTCCCAAAAAAAGTTGCAAAAAAGCTTGAATTATATTGCAATAAGTTCAAGAAAATTGAAGTAAGGTATGCGAGATTATCAGATTTTATTTATCTGTTGAAAATGATTCTAAAGAAATCTAAAATTCATAACTCTAATTTACTCGAACTTTCAAAGCTAATTTGGGGCATTATTAAAAGTCCATCATTTAAGAAGATTAAATTTTCTAAAGATTTATCAGCTCCAATTTCCTCGCAAAACCCAGCTATTAAACCTAGTAAGAAGGAAGCTGCAACTATTTCTAAGATTTCATTCCTATTGAGACATATTGATAACACTTTATTAGAGAAAATTAAGATTCTTCCATTTTGGATCTTTAAAGTATCTGATGAATTTTCAATCATTTTAATTGAATCTCAATCCATTGCTAACAGAATTTGGTCTCCACTTGAGGAGCAAATTGAATCAAACTTAAAGAAACTTAGGAAATGTACCTCTTCAAAGAGGCAATCCTGCTGTTCACATAAATCTAAGAAATACAAGCTGTCAAGGGATGAAAAGTTTATCAAAAATGTTAGAGATGTCGCTAATCAGATCCGCTCTGATATTGAATGAGTGAGCAAATTATAATCAGGTATATTTTTTGGAAGTTCTATGTTTATTCCAATATAACATTAAAGTATTAATAAATATTTAGCAGAGTAATGCAAGTTAAGTTCCAAAGGGAATAACTATAATATTGTGATTTAAGGCTTGGCGCCAATCTGTTTATTATATGTATATTACCACTACATTGATATGTAGTAAATTAATGAGATATTTCAAATTATGAAAAATTCCTTTTGAACCTACTGTTATCAATTTTGTAAATGTAAAACACTTATGTACTATACTATCTTCAAAATTTTCAGGCTACTTACCTACTCTAAGGCTCACACTAACTATTGTTTAATTTCCGAATTTCATATTTTCTGTTCATTTACTTATTTTTTTATTTCATTTTATTACCCAATTCTACCATATTTTTCTCTTATACTATTTCTGCTCTATTCTCTTGTATGCCATGCAAACCAATTATTGAAAAGGTATTTCCCGCCTAATCTAAATGTAAATATGAATTACGTGGCAATATCAATATTTGTCAGAAATTAGTTTCGAGTTCATGGAAGAATCACATTCAATTTCAGTACTAATTACAATGAAAATTGACCTATGAATTTAGAATTGATTTGGAAATATGAAAGAAGAATGGGAAAAGAAGAATAATAAAGAATAGAAGAAAGTTAATTAATATCAAAATATAACGAGTATTAATTAAACATAAAAACAACCTAAAATATACAAGGACTTAAGTATTAAGACAAAGTAAATATTCTCTAATCTTTGTCAGCAATATTATTCATAAATTTGGTGATCCTCGATGCGTTAATTTTCATTCTTTTAGCTCTTTCTATAAATAATGGGCTGCTTTTTTTAGTGACGACAGGTCTTGTAACAGGAATTAGGGATTTGTTTATATTCATATCTGCAAACATCCAGTTCATTAATAAGTGTTCCGCATCTTCTGAAGCTTTCTTTGAAATCTTATTTCTACGGAGAAGTTTAATTATAACAAGAGAAATCGCATCTGTAATTGACTGAATACGGCAAATCTCTGATATAAGTATCACAAGATCTTCATGTGGTGGAAGAGGAACAGTTTCAGAATTTGAGTCTGTTGGTGGAAATAACTTAAATAAGTCTCTACGTATTTCTTCAGTGTATATTCTCATTGTACTGATAATTCTTTGTACAGAATTAGTAATTTTTCCTAATGGTGAAAATGCTTTATTTGAGCCCCATATTGATGTTCCAATTTGTAAAACGAAAGCAAGATTTGACTCCAGTCTATTTCTTTCATTATCCAAAATTTCCCTAAGCTCATTTGTAGTAGCTTCATAGTCTTTTTCTGGCTGTATTATATAACATTCCATAGGGTCTTCTAAAGCTGTTTTAAGAAAAACTAGCCTATTTGGATATTTGTAGAAATCTTTATTAACTTTACCATTGTTGCTTGAAGCCATTGTAAATACATCTGATACCTCCTTATTTAACTCTTGGTCTTCTTCAACAATTACATTGGTTTGTTGGTCTTCCATATTTGATATATCGCCCATAGAAGTGCTTCCGCTTACTGTAGATTGCTGATCAAAATGAATATTGAATTCTTTGAAAATCGAATGGTATGCTGTTTCTTTATCAGTAATTAACTGAGGAAGAGCTTTTTGACACCACCAAATACCAATAGAATTAATTAATTCGCACTTTGACATATTTCCATTTCTAATCTGAATATCTATAGCTCTTTTTGCACTATCATAATTACGAGCATCTGATTGAACTGTATTTCCTATTTGTTTAACTGGTAAATGCAGCTTCTTAAGCTTTTGATCAATCTGATTCTCAACTTCTCTTTCACAAATTGTCCAATCACAACCATAAAATGTTATTCGATTTTTTGGAGGCGATATATTTATTGATGGCCAATATGGAAGAGAATTCCTATGTTTGTGCAACCATCCTCCAACTTTCTTTAAAGCATCTACTCCACAAGAAGAAGATATAATTGAGTGAAAATCTAATAGCTTACTTAATTCTTCTGTACAATATTCTGTATTTGGTAATAACGAATTAATTTTACGTTTCTCTCCCTTTTCAGAATGTCCTTCTTGATCTGTAGATGTGGAAGTTTGGCTGGAACCTTCCTCAATATCACCATCAGATAATATGACAGCTTGAGAATTAGAAATTAAATTATTATCATTTCCATTGTATCTAATAGATTCTTCCCTGTTCAAGTCATCTTTTCCCAAAGGTTCTATAGGACCTTCAGAAGCCTCGGAAACAGTGAGAAACACTCCAAAAAGTAGTAAGATTGCAAACCTGGAAATATCTCTGGTTTTCATATTGACATATTAATCCCAATTAAAATATTTACTCGGCTGCTCTAGGTAATATAAAGTCGGATTTTCAAACTGGGCTCTTACAAACACTGAAATAAATTGCATACAAATGTTCTGAGTTATTTAATAAATAGGTTAATACATCAATTGATTAATCTTCAATATTTGATCCTGCTAAACAAAAATTACAAATATATACTACACAATTTTATCTAATCTTCAGTATTTTTTTTACAATTAAGGTACCAATAATTATGCGTATATAAAAATCCCGAATTTCCCGCCAAAATGGAGCCATTATAAGATTATCCAAATGTATAGGCTGTGAGAATTAGAAAATTGTGCGCAAGGAATATAAAATAGAAAATTGCAGGGAAGGAAAAAAAATATAGTAATAGGAGAAGGGCTAAAAAGAGTTGAACAAGGAGAGTCACTTTGATAGGATATGAGGAAGCAAAACAGCACTTTACCATTGCCTAGAGGGTCAAGAGGGGATTCATTGTCAATGCCCCATTCGACTTCCTCCACATTCTCAAAGTTTGGTTCAAAATATATTGGAGCTGGAACGGGAAAGCAGGATGGACAGGGATTATGGCAGGAAATTTTGCGTAGCTTTATGAATGGTTTACAAGGTAAAAATGCAGAGAATTTGCATGGCACATTATTTGTATTGGGAAGGGCTAATGGCGGTAAATCTGAGCTCATTTCAGAGCTCAAAAAGATTTCCGAGAAAGGAAAGGAGAAAGATATAAAGAGTGTGTTAGTATCATCTGAAGTGGATAGTAGTCCATATATTGGTTTAGATTTTTGTAGTATGAAAATTAGCCAAGGATTCTTCCAATTAGAACAGGATGATTCTATCGAGGATTCTGATCAGGATGAGTTGAATAAGGATCTAAATACTACACCAAAAAATGTAACATTGGATGTATGGAGTATAGATCATTGTGGTATGTCGGATGAGCTAGTGAAGAGGCTTGTGGATGTATTTAACAGTCAAAATAGTCGTTTAACAGGAAATAATACTTCAGAGAATTTGAGTTTGAATGTATCATCAACAGACGTTGGATTAGCAGTAACTAATGGAATAGGAGGAGGTGGCTTAGATGATGATTGTAGAGATGGCTTGACTTCCATGCAGTCTCCAAACATTATGTTTTTAATAGTTTTGGACTCCTCTTTACCATGGACTTTAAATGATGATTTGGTTATATGGATTCAACAGATTCAGGAATGTTGGGCAAAGTCTTTAGAGCTCTCAAATCTTTCTCCAGATTTGCAGAGGATTATGATTCAAGAAGTGAATCATTATTTTGAGACTAGAATGGAGGAGATTGTGGCAGAAGCGGAGCAAAGTTCTGTATCTAGACCTGAACCTGGAGAAAAAGCTCTACAAGACCCAATAGATTCTCAAGGAGAAGATATTGAACAACGTACTCAAAAACTTAGTGAAATTGAAGCTTCATCATCTGCTGCTAGTTCCTCCACCTCTTCTTCATCTAATCTATATCCAAAAGTAAATTTGGGAATTCCAATTGGGGTTGTCTTATCAAAATCTGACATTGGACAGAGATTCTCTGTTCCAACAGATGGTGCTACTGGCCAACCATTTATTCCTTTTGCTTTAAGCTTTCTAATGAATCTTGGAGACTCATATGGAATCAGTTTTTTCACTACAAGCATTCAAACTTCTGGAGATATCCATCAAACCTCTGGAGTAGACCTTCTTTTAAGTTATATTCTTCACAGACTTTTCGATACACCTTTTACAGACGAGGATGGGAAAATTTTAAAGACAGTTAATGATGTAGTTAACAAAAACAACTCAATTCTGTGTGTCTTACCGAGAACACCTATTGATCGCCTTTGCCTAAGTCCTATTCCTAATGTCAAGTCTGATATCTACGAGGAGATGGTTCAAAAATCAAAATTCAGCTCAGAAATATCCAATTCAAGTGATGCTTTAGAATTAGTTCATGGACTTTCTACAGCCTTCGATAAGAAGATCCCATCATTGAATGAGTTTCTGGAACAAATAAGACCCCAAATTCCACTCATTGAAGCTGCTTCACCAGGAGCTGCTCCTGTTCTTCTGTCGCCAACAGCTGCTTCAAACTCTGAGGAATCCAAATCAATTAGTAGTGATTCTGTTTCAATCAAAGGTACAGCAGGAGGTGCTTCATCCTCAGCTATCTCTTCTTCCGCAGCATCTGTATCTGGCTCTTCCCAAAGGCTTAAACCCTCAAAATCAAACTTAAACGCCAATAGCCCTGGCGCCTCTGGAGATCCCTCTCTTAAGGGTTTCTTCCAAAGTCTTATACAAAGAGGTGAAAAAAAAGGCTCTCTTTCCCATCGATCCAACCTCAAACCAGCTCCTTCAATGAATCTACGCAAAGAATTTGGCTCTAGAATGGAATCAAAACTCTCTTCTGAAGTAAAGCTTGATGAAAAGACCCAGGAAAGTGAAGTAGCCAATACAAACTCCTTAGATATCGAAAAGGTGGGAAACCCGCCTAATGTTGAAGAAAATACTGTGAATCCTATAGAAGAAGAAAATGAGACCGTGGCTGTGACTGAAACTGAAACTGTAACTGCAACTGAAACTGTAACTGCAACTGAAGCTGTAACTGCAACTGCAACTGCTGACAATGAAGAAAACAATAACGATAAACAAGCAGAATAGAGTGAAGGAGAAAAGGGGAAAGAGAAGACAAAAGAATAGAAGAAATGAAAATATGAAATACTGTATTCTGTCCTTAAATTAAAGAATAGGACAAATTCTAAAATCCAGCTAATTAATACCACTGCTATAATTTACCGCAAATCAATTGGTGCTACTAATTAAAAAAAATTGTCCAATTAATATATACAACTTTATAAACATATATTTATACTTATATAGGTAAATTGCTTTAACTCATGCATGTAAAAAAAATGTTAATTACGTGTTTGCATGCATTTGGCGCTCAATAAATAATTTTTAATTTTTATTTATTTTTTTCTTTATTTTATAACTTTGGTTTTTAAAGTTTAAAGTTGAAACAAATGATGTTTGAAGATCAAATTAATCATCGCTGGAAGAATCATGTGAATCCCAATCTTCGTTGAGACTTAATTCGTTTGATATAACTAGTTTGTTGTTGGATGAATTTTCTCTGATTGTTGTCTTGGATAGATTTTCTTCAGATATTCTGACATTATTAGGTTCCATTTCCAAATTATTATCTGGATTATTCTCATCATCTGAACTTTCACGGAAAATTACGTCACTGATATCGCTTTGAATATCGTCAAATTCTAAAGTATTTTGCTTTGCTCCTTTCTTTTGAGAATCTTCCCTTTTAAATCTAGAAATCATACTTCTTAAATCATCATCTCTTCCTATAATCCCCATACATGTTGCTTTCTTTTTCTTGTCAAAAACAGATGCAATAGGAAAAGGAGAATTCTTTTGTTCATGCTTGAATAAATGAATTTGTTCATCCATTTCTTTTGTAGAAATAACATCAATAGTTACCATATCTTGGCTTGGCATTGAAACTCTATCTAATAGTTCCTGCTCAGCTTCAATAACTTCTCCAATATCAAATAATTCAGTATTTCTGTACTTTCTAGATCTCACTCCTCTACTTGCTGGAAGTAAACCAGCTGGCCATTCCCAATGAAGTGATTCTCTTAAATATTTAATGAAAGAGACGAAAGTTTGATCTGAATACATCATATTAGATTTCATAGGTCCCTTGTATATTGAAGAAATATTCACCCCTTGTGAAGTAATAAACCATTTTGGTAAACAATTTGCATCGTAAATGTAAAGCATTTGGTTTAAGTTATTTGATTTAAACATACTCTCACAATCTAAACTCTTATAAACCTCTATATTACATGGAAGGTCTACCAAAATTCCTACATAATCTTGTCCAAGTAAATAAATGTCAAAAATACGAAAGTCTTCAAACGGTGTTGGTTGAATTCCAAATGGAAACTTTTCTCCTCTACTTAACAAGCTATTAACTTCCTTTGAAATAGCATCTGGTATCTTAACCACACATACTGATTCTGGAAGAGCTGAATATATTGAACTCGACAAATCTACAGAGGAAAATATTCCTCTTCTTAAATATCTCTGTGGAACAAATTGTAATTGCCTCTCTGCTTTTGAAATCCCCATATATATTTATATATATAAATGTATGAATATAAATATATTTACTTATACTCCGTCTTTTGAAAACTAATTATCCTACCTTACAAAGTATTCCTAATCCTCTTTTTACTCCTTCTAATTCATTCCTTATTTTACCTTTTCTCAAATTATTAGTCATATTTTTATTTGACTTTATATTAGACCCAATTTCCCGCCAAAATATTTAATTCAAAAAAGAAAAGAAATGAGTATTTCTTTTCCGAATTTTTATCTTAACAAATAAATATAATTCACTCCACTCCTTTGCTCATTCCTCTTTATTTCATTCTCCCTTATCTTCTTTCTCTTTATTTCTTTATCTTGCACACATTTACATATAAATATACTAAGTAACTTATTACTAAGCTCAAAAAGAAAAGTAACTAAAGATACTTTAGTAATATTGTATTTGTTTATAATTTATATTAACACTTAAACTAAATTTTTTATTTTATTAATGTTAAAATTGTCAAACTATGAATTACTCTGACTATACTAATTCTGAAAATTAATATAACTTTAAAAAGTATGAGATTTCACATTGAAAATTAGAAATGAAATATTTATTATCTGGAGAAGAAAAAAAGGGAAAATAAAAAAAAGAATCACAGAAATCTCCATTCAAATTAATAACTATACTCTCCTAATATTTCCTCATCTTTGATAAATACTAATACCTATATCTCACCACGTAATTATTTATCCATATTATAATCTTCAAACCTTTTATCTAGTACTATTAAACCGTTCAAAAATTATAACTATCTACGTAATCTCCCATATTATCATATTTTCTTAATATTGTCCAAATCTATATAACTTTGAAAAAAGAGAAACCTCTATGTAATTTATTCAATAACAAAACTTTGGCGCCAAATGTGTAATATATTGCATTTAATATATATTGTTTAAATATATGTATAACATATATATACATAATGTTTAATGATAAATAAATTCTAAAAAAAAGGTATCGGATTAATAAAAAAAATGTCCAGTTGAATAATTGGTTGCAAAGGTACTTAACAAAAATAATAATAATAAAAATAATAATTTAAACTTTTCAAGTAAACTTGATAGTCTTTAAAGCAATAATCATTTTAATCTTTTTTGTTTAAAGTTATTTAAAGGCGTTCAGATGTTTTTTTTTTCTTGTTTCTAAGGGTTTGAATAATTATTTAAAATTAACTAAAATGGCTCCAATATTAAAACATGCACTATTTACTTTAAAAGCACCATTGTACTTTCAGTTATTACCAGCAAGGTTACTTATAACATATATTTTATTTTGGTACTCTATTCCATTCTTGGTATTTGCTAATAATTATAATTTAGGGAAATCACAAAATAACCAATGTAATGATATTTTGAATATTAATTATACAAAAATTACTAATCACACGGCTAAAAAAAATACCAATACTAATCCAACAATTCAACAAAACAATTTAATGAATTTTGGATCATATCATTATGAAAATAACCACCAACTTGGAAAAATTGAAACTGATTTGAATGTCAATAATGATAATTCAACTTATAAAGTAATTGATGGTGCTCCTTCTGAAACATTATTTAATTTGAAACCAAAATTCTCTGAAAAATTTGAAGATTCTTCACCATCCAAATGTTACATATTAACAGTTAGTGGAGGAGGAGCAAAAGGTTCATTTTCTGCTGGGCTTATAAATGGACTTGCTTTTATATATAGATATCATGGAATTAAATTAAGATGGGATGTTACATCAGGAGTTTCAATTGGTACTTTAAATACTATTTGGAGTCAATTCTATCATGTTGGCCAATCAACTCATTTTTCTACAGAAGGAGCTTCAATATGGAATAATTTTACACATAAAAATGTACATGATTGTAAAAAAACTTTATCTAAAAATGCACCATTATTTATTTTTAGAGCCATTACTGAAGGCAAAAAATTACCGAATTATTTATGCTCAACTTACCCTATGCTTATATTTATGAGACATCTTTTACAAAATAGAAAGAGATTTAAAGGTCCCAAATGGAATGCACTTGCATATCATTTTAAATCAGCTTTAAGTTATTATTTTAATGAAGAAGCACCAAGATCAATAATTCCTTCAATAATTAGATCTAGCTCAGCATTTCCATTAGTACTTGAACCAGCTGAAATTTCAGGTATTGGAATATTTGGTGATGGAGCTATTTCTAAAACGATTGATCTTAGAGGAGCTGTTCATAGATGTTTACAATCAGGAAAAGCCAAAACTGATAAAGATATTGTTATTGATGTAATTACTACATCATATACAAACAACGAATTTCATTCTATTATTGATCCAACATATTCAAAAACCATGCTTGAATCTTTATATTGGTTTTTTAATTTTTATTCATTTACAGAAACTTATCAACAATATGAAATTGTTCAAACAATTAGAAGGTACCCAAATGTTCAATTTAGGCATATTCTTTCATATTTAGATGATAAAAATTCTATTGTTAATAAAATGGGTCTTTTAGACTTTGTAAAAAGTGATGTATTCGAATCTCTGAATGATGGCATGAAGAGTGGTTTTTATAATTCTACCATGTTTAAAGATTTTTGGTCTCCAGTCAGCAGAGATATTACACCACATACTGATTGGAAACCATATGGGGATAACAATATAATTATTCCAAATCCGGATTTTAAAGTTTCAAATCCTGATACTGATGCTTTTGTAGAATTTCCAAAACTTAAAAATAAGCCATACTCTTTACCAACTATTTTTGAATTTATGTCTTCAACGACTAAAGTTTTGGATGATGATAATAATAATAATAATTTACTTGATCATGAAATTCAAAAATTCATTTTAGAGCTTCATCAAAATATTCTTTCAATCAGGTTTTTAGAGAATGTTAGAGAGTTTATTCGTCAAAGAGATGATGAATTACTTTATATTGACGAAGAATTAAATTATAAAATAAGAAGTCAAAAGTATTTTAAGTATAATGGCCATACTTATAAGAACCAACTAAAAACAAGAAGTAATAATAATATTGCTGATAAAGGTAGTCCATCTGAAGAAGAGGCCAGTGACATTTTTTCTACTTCAATTAATTCAATACCGTTCTTTAAAGCTTCCAGAAATCAAATAGTAAGTATATCCAATTTTTTTAATTATTCTTTAACAATTCAATCACGATTTATTAAAAAACATTCCAAATTCAAATATAGAAAGCTCCTTCAAAAAGAAAAAGAGTTGAGAAAACCATTTTTTGCTTCTTTCAAATATTTTAAAAAGAAGAAGAATGAGCTTGAACAATTATATGCTGAATATGATAATTTAATGTTGCCTTTAAATAAAGTTTATGTTTTGTTGTTAAAGCTAACAAAAGGTTGTGGTAAAGATATTCGAAAGATACCATTAATGTTTCCATTTTTAGAAGGAGAAGACACAAAGAATATTATTTGGGCACCTTCAAAAGAATATGATGCACTTGTAGTGAAATTTAAAAAGAGTACTTTAGAACTTCTTTCTGAGATATATCCTTCAATAAATTGGACTTTAAATCTTCCAGATAGACTTGCTGAAAGACCTTCTAGAATAAGAAATTGGAATAATTATAAAAAAAAGCTTTTAAACCATCTTCATTCAAATGGAGGTCAAGAGGTTTCATGCTGGGCCAATAATCCAAATATGCTTGAAATTATATCAGAGATTAAAGATTTAACCAAAGATATATCTGCTCTTAAAGTAAAACATCATGAGTTGATTACAAAAATTACAAATAATCAGATTCTTATAACATCTTCAGGAGTACATCCTAGAAAATACTCTGCAAATCTTGAGATGCTTTTCAGAAAGAATTTTATCAGGAACTTGCATGATGTTGAAGAAATTTTCCATAAGACTTCTCATAATGGCTGTGATTCTGAGATTTCTAATGATTATTTAAGTGGGCTTAAACCCGATGAAGAGCTCCGATCAATTAAAGCACAGTTTTTAAGAAGATTCAAAGATCTGGAGTGATTTTTGTTGTTGTTTTGCTATTGTTTTTTTGTCCATTTTTTCATTGAATTCTCTTATGATCAATATTCTCACATATTAAAGAGAATCTCAGGAGAAAAAAACAATGTTAAGAATGTTGTTGTTTTTTGTACTTGTTAAATCTGAATAATAGTTATTTATCTAGTATTTAGATGGATTGATATTTTGCTGGTGCTAGTTTGTATTTCTTAATCAGATTCTGTATCGTATTCAAAGTCTTTGGGTAATTTTTCCATCTTTGAGAATATATGATCGGTAAAACAGCATTCAAATTTGATTTTTTCTTGAGATTTACCCTCAAGTGTTTTTGGACACATTTTCTTCCATAAATTAATAAGCCTTGTAATTTCTGTTTCTTTCGGTACCCATTTAGAGCTTGATCCTGTTACTCTAATATGTATATAATTGAGATTTTTTCCATATCTTTCAATCCAAGAGCATAATTGAATAAGGTCTTTAGGTTCTAAATTCTTATCTTTAAATAATGAAACTTTAAGAACTTGAATTCTATTAAGTTTAAGTTGGCAAAAGAAATCTATAGGTATCAAAAATGATAATGCTGATAGTTCCTTGAGTGTTACTTGATATTCAAATAATACTCCTAACATATATCCAGAATAAATCAAATTATCAAATCCAAAAGAGAGGACTATCCTTGAATTAGATATACTCAAACATGTCTTGATTGGATCTACCAAATATTCCAAAATAGTTCTTGAAATTAAGTTTCTGTGAATCTCAGTAATACTTTGATACTTCATTTCTTGTAACTGATTATCTAGAATTAAAATATGAGTATTTAATGAATATAGTACATTGCTTATATTTTCTTGATTGTTGTTCTCCTTTGTTTTAGAAATATTTATTATCCATCGTTTAATATCTAGAAATGGTTGCATTACTTGTGAATCATGCTGAAAAGGTGATTTGTTTTGTAATTTATTATTCATATAACCATTTTCATTAATTTTACTAGACTCTTTTGTATTTTTATTATAATTATCTTTATCTTTCAGTTTCATACCTAAAAGGTCATAATCGTTTTTATTTTTGCAAGAAATATCATCAGGATGAGAGAATCCTAAGTTTGTGTAATCTGAATTAAGCATGAAATCAGATTCCTCTTGGATACTCATACTATGATATTTATTGATATTATAATGATGATTTTTAGATGATCCATCCTCAAACTTTAAATTATAAGTTGCATAAACTTTCTGGTAGTTATATAAAAGCTGGTTACCTTCAATTTCATAACCTTGAAATTTATATCTTGAATTATTATTTGAAAGTGAAAACATTAAAATTAAATGATCAAATGTGTCTAAAGGTATATATAAATTTCTTAATTCCAGTACTTTAAGCATTGAAAAAGAATTTTCCCTATAATATCTCATATTGACTTCTCTTAATTGTTTAACAGCTTCATATCTTGAACTTTTTTTAAAATCTTTATTATCTTGAGAATTTCCTACAATTCTAAGTTCTCTTAAATTTTCCAGATTTGGAAAACTTCCAATGAAGAAGTTTTCTAAGAATTGTAATTGAGAAATTTCGTTATTTGGTATTCTTAATTCAAAAAATTCAATGCCTATGCCTTTTTCAATATTATTATATCTCTGGAATGGATCATAAATGTCATTTCCTAATGAAAAATTTGCTTCATAAATTACTTTCTATACAAAATAAAATATTTAAAAAGTGTATACAATTATTTTATTAATATTCTTTTGGTTTTCTTTTTTTTTAATTAACTTACCTTCAAATTAGGAAAAAACCTTGCAAAAATTGGATCTGTCCTGATGCATTGAAACTCTTTAACTGAGTTTATTGAGATTTTTGTCTTGCTTTCAAGAATTTTTGTTCGCTTTATACCCTCAAATTCACAATCCTCTAATTCAAGTATTTGCAAATTAACAAATTCATCTAATTGCAAAAGTTTCAAAAAATCAACGATAGAAAGGTCAATATTCTTTAATCTAAGCCTTTTTATTGGATTTTTGAAATTATGAACCACATCCCTAATAATATTCTCGTTATTTTCATTATTATCACTCTCTAAATCTTCGATTGTTCCATTCTTAATTATCTCCAATTCGCAAATATCAAAAAGAATTGTTTTTTCAAATGTTTGAATTTCTTCAAGTAATCGAGCTAAATGACCAATTGAATTTGAATATATTATCACTAGCCTGCGGATAGTCTAAAAATTAAAAAAGAGTAATTTATTATTATTATCACTTTCCTCCCCACTTTCTATGTATTTCTCATTACCTCCACTTTTTCTATTATCCAAAATCGCCTGAACTTACCTTTAAAATTGGGAGTGAAATTGTTGAAATTTCATCTTTATCCACCTTATTTAACGGCAAAATTAATGTATCAATTAATTCCAATGACCGACTCCTAATGTTCCTTGATATATTCAGACCCAACTTTGGATCATATTCCAAAATTCTCTTCTTGAAAATATCTTCCAAATTCTCTGGCTCCAAAAAAGAATGCCTAATTTAGCGCATGTAAATCTATTGATAATTTTTGCCAATAATTATTAAAAACATACCAAGAATCCTCACTATCTGACATTTTTTATTCCTTATTGTATATACACACACTTTTTATATCTTTCTTTAATAATAACTTAAATATTCTTCGTATTATTAATTCTATATCACATTTTTTTTCGTCAAATTTGGTAATTTGCTCAATTTAATTAAAAAAAAAAATTTGTCCGCCATTATTTCCACATGAAAACGCCGGTATAGCATTTTTGAATTGTTAATTTAGACACGATACGTAATTACATGCAAAGTGACTACGTGTCATAAAAGAAATCTTAACATAAAAAATTAAAGGTGAAAATGGCACAATAGCAAAAAAAATGATAAATGAATTGGATTTTACAAAAACTATAAACAATACTCGTAACTTTGCATTTATGTTGATCAAAAAAAAATGCAAAGGAAAATAAGTATTCATTTTCCTTTATTTAGAAACAATAAAAGAAGACCTGAATATAATTAACTTTTAAAAAAAAGTGAGTAGACCAAAAGGAGATAATGTACCTTGATAAACTTAATTGATTTTTTAAATTGTCCAGTGTTCACATCTAAACTGAAAAATGAAATATATACTTATCAACATTCTATATTTATTTCCTTTCTCTAATCTCCTTCTTTCGCTTCTTTTTCTACCTACTCCACCCCTTTATTTACCTTCTCTGAAAATTATCAATTATATATAAACTATTAACTTGATCATTTTAAATCCTAAAAAAAATCATTTTCATTATTTGTAAGGATCTTTAAAAACTTTTAAATCAGTATTGTAGTTACTAACATTCTTTTTGTTAGAATTTGTCCTGCCTTTGGTCTCCCTATGATGTTTAACGTGCCAATTATGTGTAGCCTTGGTAATATGAACTGGTATTCTTGGAAAATCAACTGAACTATTTTCCACAATTCTAACACTAGAATCCTTCAAAATACCATTATTATTTCTGAAAACCCAAGTTGAATTTGAATGAGCTCCATATGGTCCAACATGTCTTATAGGTATTAATGCATGATCTGGTAGAAAGGCTAAAGGCTTTAAGCCAGGATCTAAACTTGAAGTAATTGTCCAGAATTCATGGGTACCATCAAATATTATAAATAAGGTTGGTGTTGTAGCATTTCCATTGGTTTTTCCTTCTTTTTTGTAAATTGCTCTTCCATGATGTAATTTAGGATATTTCTTTCCATCCTTCTTCTCCTCAATAATTATATTATAAGCTCCATTAATATATGTATCTTCTTTTGTTACTCTACCATATAATATCAATGAAGAAGGTAATGAAATTTCGACTCCTTTTGATCTTAATCCCTTATTCCTTTTCCCTTGTATTATTTGAGAACTACTTTCATTTGGAATTGTATTACTATTTTCCTTACTAGTATTATTATTTGCTAACTCTTCATCATTTTCATCATCTTCTGAACTTACAATTTCCATGTCATAATACTCGTCAATATCATCATCCCATAAATCCTTATCATTGTCATCAGCCCAATATTCTGGATCATCTAAAACTTGGCTATTAAATTCTTCCAAATTTTCATCATAATCAGTATTCTGACCTTTTACATCTTTACCGTCAATACCTTTATCATTAACTTTACTTCTTTCTCCAAATAATCCTTCCCCACTTAACTTTCCACGTTCATTTTCTAAAGTGTCTAACATCATTTCAAATTTCACTGATCTTCCCAAAGATCCCACTGGAAATGAACTTGAAATATCTTTCCTTCCTTTATTAATTCTAGATGTAATTATAAATCCCAAAATAAATAAAGAAAATATCAAACTTATTAATCTTAATATTTTTTGTATCTTATCAATAAAATATGCTGCACTTCCTTCTTTATACTGTTTAGTAGTATCTTTCCCTAATATAATATCTATTATCATTCTAACTAAACCTCTCCTTGCATTTAAAACTTGCTTACTTTCATCTTTCAAGCTACCCGCATCTGCTCCCAAACCTGTATGTCCTTTATTCACTCTTTCTAAACTTTGATCAACCTTTATTCCTCCTTCCCTTAACTCAATACCATCCAATATTCCCTTATTATTCATTTGCACCATTCTATTTTCTTCTTTACCCTCAATTCCTTTATATTTCTCTCAGTATCTTCCAAAACCTTTCTTTTTTTGTGTGTTGTCCCAATTTTTAAAGACAACACGGCTTTTTAGATGGCGCCAATCTGCAAGTCTGTGCCTTTGCACCATTAATGATACAGATAATATTATTAGAGGGGAAGAATTATTAAAAGAGAGGATTAACTCCAAAAAAAAATCCACAAAAGTAAATATTACTTTGCATATACTTTAATATGACTAACTTTGGAGTTTAAGCTACAAGTTTTACCAGTATTGACCTATATTTAAAAATCAATTAATAGAGTAATGTTCCTATCTAGGTATATACTAATGATCATTCTCAAATATTCTGCTACAAATTATTGAGAAATTGAATGGAATATTTTTTTAGCTCAAATATTTTCTTACTTTACTCCCTTTTTTTTACCTTAACTACCGCTGCATTATTTTTGTCATAAATCTTTCTATTACTTAATTTATAATTTGGAATTATTTCTCGTGACAATCCTTTCTGGCGCTTGAATCTTAAATATTATATATTAAAAATAGTACATTATTGCATGTAAAAATATTCCCGCATAAATTTTACTTAATTTCCAGCAGTAATTATTGCTTTATTTAATCCAAATATTATATTATGTTGAATACAAGTCTATACGTTAATAA
Source organism: Cryptosporidium parvum Iowa II (assembly GCF_000165345.1). Classification (NCBI taxonomy): domain Eukaryota; phylum Apicomplexa; class Conoidasida; order Eucoccidiorida; family Cryptosporidiidae; genus Cryptosporidium; species Cryptosporidium parvum. The sequence goes on along the minus strand of NC_006980.1, from coordinate 796,834 downwards.
TCATAAGAAAATATACATTTTTTTCTTCTTTAATACAAAATTAAGTAAAAAAGAAACAATTATATAGAAGGAGTAGAAATTACTCCTCAGCTTCCCTTCTAGCTCTATTATTTCTATGTTTAATAACAGAGACTATAATTATTGTGATAATCATTATAGCCAATAGTGCTAAGCATACTCCAATAATTATCCATCCTATCTCTACTTCTAGTGCTTCCTTCAATGCAGGCATATCATCAAAATCATAATCATCTTCAAGCTTATCCATTAAATTTGGAAGTATTGGTAAACCTGTAGTGCCTATAGTTAATTAAAATTGAGTTAGTTTTAGTTTGTTGAATTAAATTATTTATGAAATCATAAACAAATTACTTAAAACTTACTATTATATGCTATTCCATCCAAAAAAAATGTTTTCTTTAAATCAAAAGTTCCATTGTATACATGATGCTTTAGTGAATCATTATTATTATTATTACTATCTGCTTCAGTTATATTTTGAGATATGGTTTCGTTATTATCATTAGTATTCTCTGTAGATGTACTATTACCACTTTCTGTATTATTCATTGTCAATCCTTGATCATTATTTTTTTCTTCTTCTCCTTTAATAATTGAATTACTTTCGTCATTAACATCATCTTCCGAATCTTTAGCGGAATTACCCACTTTAATATTTCCCTCACTTTCAATACTCAAATTCTGTAATTCTCTATTGATATGTATGCTAGCAACATTTCCTAGCAAAAAAATAAAAATCATATACAATGAAAATCCGCATAATGCATTATTTAGCTTCATCTCTGTTAAATTTTATTCAATTTATCTCTACTTATAGTTGTCGTTATTACTAATAATAATAATTATTATTATTATATTGCTTTTAATCTTAATAACATTTATTTACCTCACTTTTGAAACTATCAGCTCTTATATGTTTTTATATATTTCATAAACCACTACTGTTTTGTTTTAAAATATTAAACCAATTTCTTTATATATATTTCTAATTTACCTCTAATTATTTTATTCGTGTGATCTAGCGGCTAATTTCCTATTCCGCCCTATGCATGCAAAATACACTAAATATTTGACTAATAGCATATATTTATAGATCCCTCTTCGAATTTGAAAATTTCTAAATTATTTTCACTATAACCTTATTCCTACTATTCTCGAACTAAAACTTTTACTTTCTTGTTTTTTCTCCCACATTAAAACAATTTTTACACTTTTCATATACCGGCATTCACATGCAAAAAATATAATATTGCGAATAATTTTTTAACACGTAATATACTAATTTCATGTGGAAAATAATATTAATAATATAATATTAAAATTGATAGAATATTTAATTTTAAGAAAATATATATATATGTATATATACAATACTTATCATAGTTATTATTGATTCAAAAAAAAAAATTGAAAGATGTCTTTAATAATTTTACTGTCTCAAAATCACTCCATTATTTGACCTTAAGTGAACTAAAAATTAAAATTATTTCTGCTTTAGATATTGTTATTATTATAACTTATTTGTTAAATATTTTAATAAAATTATTTGTTTATAATAATAATAATAATAATAATATTACTATTATTATTATTCATACAAATTATTAGGGAAAATGCGCGCAGCCATGCAATTCACTGCATGCAATAATTACTTGTAGCAAAGAAATAATAGTAGTACTAGAATAAATTATATATATATATATAAATATATATTCGTACAAATTCTAAGAATTCTTTACTACTTACAACTAAGATAATAATAATTTCAATATCATTTCATTTACTATTATTAGATCCTATCTTTAAATGCAAAAAACATATATATATATATATATATATATATATATATTTATCTCTAATTTTTTATCATTAGATTTGACTAGTAATTAATTTAATTGAAAAAAAAAATACATCAATAAATTAATTTAAAAAATTTTTCTTAACAAAATATGACCTATTTACATATTTAAAAATTGTATAACTAGAGAATTAATTTCAGCAGTAAAATTGTAATATTCTGGCATGTCTAAGATACACCTTATTTTATTTGCACACAAAAAATTATACTAATGCAATTTAAAGACCGTAAGAGACGTATACTGAACAAAATCATAGCAAATTTATTATTCAAAAAGAAAAAAAAGAAAATAAATAAATAATTAGTAAAGTTAGACGTTAAATAATTAAAGCTTGCATGATAAAAAAATATATATAAATTATTCCAAGAAAGATTTGTTTGAAGAAGTTAGAAATAAACTTTTCAATTATAATCCTGATATTAAATAGATGAAGTTAAGTTATTAATATCATTTTTTAATATCAAATCATTAAAGAAACCACTTCAAATCTAAATATATATATATATTTAAACATATATTCTTAATATTGTTGGGAAATTATTAAAGATTAGAAGTTATTTATTAGAATTAATCAAAGTAAAGAAAACTATAGAAAAGAATAAAATAGAATTAGAATCAAAATCAGAAATATTATATATATATATATATATACATATATAAAAATATATCATAACCAACATTCGTTTTTTCTTTTCCCTATCAAAAATAATAGATTGTTATCAATAATTAAAAAGAAAAATGGAAATTATTAATAGAACTCTTGATTCTATATTTGTTAAATGTCATGATATCCAAGTTGAAAACATTAAATATGGAGAATTGGTAGTATTAATCGAATCTGATGATGATTATTCTGGATATTCCGATGCTGATATTAATGAAAATTATGGAGAATTTGATGGAGAAAACGAAGACAATGGAGAAATTGCTAATGAATCATCTGTTGAAGATGTTTTAGAAATTGTTAGACAAGCAACTATTGCAAAAAAAGAACCAACCATTTATGAAATCGAATTTGGAAATGTTTCAAACACTTCAGGAAAATGTAATTTTGATGATTTAATAAAATTCTTACATAGATTAGGGCTTTCACCAACTGAAGATCAATGTAATGAACTTAAAAAAGAATTTGGAACAAGTAATATTGATATGGAATCTGCACTTAAAGCTTATAATAAGACATCTACTGATAAATATACTCCAGAAGAACTCATAGTTTCATTAGAGTCTACTCAATCAGAAGTTACCAGAAAGAGACTTGTTATTCTATTACAAACATTTGGAGATAAAATGACTGAAGATGAAATTAATAGAGCTCTTGATAAGCTTGAAATTGGAAATGAACCAATTGATAAGAACTTATTCATTGAGAAATTATGTGCTGGTTCCAAACAAATCAAAACTTCAAATACTGGTTGCATTAATACTCAATCAAGAGAAAACTTGAATAAATCTTCCGAAAATTGCATTGACCCTCAAGATAATAATAATAATAATAATGATAATAATGTTCAGCAAGAAGAAATTTCTGATGTTAATTAAATATATATATGTATATATATATATATAATATATATATACATATATTAATTTTATTATTATTATTATTATTATTTATTCATTATGTTTTTTTTAAACATTAAAGTATTACTTCAATTTGTAATATTGTAATGTAATTGAACTTATTATGTAATTAATATTTAAAAAAAACAAAAAAAAAATCAAAAATATGTAATTAGATTGAAGCCAGATTACAAGTTTTGACAAATTAAGGTTTGTTGAACAATTTCATTATGAGTGGGTGTATTGTTGTCTTGTTATTTCTTTGATTTTCCATTATTTCTCCCTTATAGCCAAATAATTCTCTTAATAATTATCAGCTTATTTTTTTCTTTTTTATTCTAAGATAAAAAAAAAAGAAAGAAAAATAAAAATATAATGAAATTTATATTTTTACTTTTCTCTCTCTTAATATCTTATTAGTATTATCAAAGTGATTAAAATCATCCAAGCAGAACTTATTTGACTTAATTTCAAAGCTCCTGAAGATGCATTTGATTGACTATTTATAGTTAGTATTGATTAATTAATTAATTAATTGGGTATAAAAATATATTTTTGTTTATTTTGTTCATTTAATTAAACTTACCCTTTTGTAATATTTGTATGATTTACATAGAAATCTTCAACTTGATTATTTTCTTGTAAATGATCCAATTTTTGAGTAGAATTGAGATGATTATTGGAATTTTCTGTAGCATTATTATTAGATTCTGATGAATAGAATGAATTTTCATCTTCAATTGGATTCCCTGATCCAACATCTGGTATATCAAATGGAAATGAACTAATATCCAACTTTTCATTTTGATATTTGATTGGCATAAAGAGAGGATTTGTTAAATATGGAATGACTACCTGTTTATTATGTATTTTATTTACAACATTAAAAACAACAGTTGTAGGAATACTGAAAATATTTACAAAATTAAATTATTTTAATTAAAATAATAAATAATTATGATTAAGTAAAAACTTAACTTACCCAAAAGTTAAAACATATTGTTCATAATATGGTATAACATGTGGTGAAATAGTAACCTCTGATATTGATCTTAAATATAATATTAATTCTTGAGGTAATATAGTATCATCATATAATGAATCATTACTATTATGATGATGATTATTAGGATCATAATAAATATTAGGTTTCTTATCTAATAATAAAGAAACTGGTGTAATAGGATGATTTGAAGCAAAAATCATTGGTGATAAATCATTATAACCCATTTTAATTCCATCAATTGGTTTAGTTTTTGGTAATCCTTCTTCTAATAAAGTGACTTTATAATGACCAAATAACTTTTCTAATCGATTTGGATATTTTTGAGGTACATTTTCTTTATTTAATATATCCATAGCATGATTAATATCATTTGTAAGTATTCTATTAGAAAAAGAAAAAAAGAAAGATGATGAGATGAATTAAGTTTATAATTCTTAAATAACCACTTAAATGTGATTTTTTTTATTAAAAAACTTACTGAACATAAGCAATGGAACCAGAATGAATACTTGAAGGTATACTTGAACATTTCATGGATGCTTTTAAATCCATTGGTAAAGGTACTGGTATTATTTGAACATTACTTGGCTTAATTGATAACATTATTGAAATAGTATCTTTAATAGATTGAGTGAATCTTCTAAAGTCTTGTGCTACCTATAAATATATAAATATTTTTTGTTTTGTTTTGTTTTTTTTAATTAAGAGAAAAAAAAAAGTAATCAATGATAACTTACATCTAAACAATAATCCCTGCCATATAATTCAAATCTTAAAGTATATAATTTAGCTGAATCAGAATCTTTAACTTGTGGAATAAATGTTTGATAATTTTCACCCTCAATATTAATTATACCAGTTCCTGTTTCATTAATTGTTGAAAAGACAAAATCAAAAGGTATTAATGATGATCTTTGTCCAAACATAGAATATATTGATTTACTAAATTCATTATTAGACTTGACAGACTCTTTTGATAACTTTAATAAGATAGACTCTCCTCTAGAATGATCATTAGAAATTGGTCTTGGCAAAAAGAATAATGGAGTTAATTCATCATTTGGTAGTATTGAAATCAATTTACTATTCAAGTCAATAAATCCATCATTGTTCTAAATAATAATAATTAATAATAATAACTTATATAATAGAATTAAAAAAACTTACATCATTTCCAAAAGATCTTTCATATAAAATTAATTCTGCAAAGAAGTTATCTTCATTCATTATACATCCATTAGTCTTATTCTTTAAAAGTAAATGTTGCTGAATTATTATATGTCTCTCAATTTCCTCATACAAAAGATTTGGAATTGTAGTTGAAACTGAATGTCCTACTAAAATGATTGGAGTATATGTATTTCCATTAAATATATATTTTGCATTGTGTAAATGATTTATTAATCTTGGAATATTATCTTGAACATTGTGAATAAATATTCTATATTTATAGGAATTTTCATTAATAATTTAGTTTGTGATTAAGAGATGTAAATATATATATAGAAATTTTCAACTTACCTCACAGTATATTCTAATACACGTTTTTGGCAATATATATTTTGTTCAATAATGGTTGGTGGGAAATCTGTAATTTGAATCATATGTGGACTACAATTAAGTAACTTGTGTATATTAGCTGCAATATTTAAAACCATAATAGTTGCATGATATTTAGATATATCACAGAAAGAAATATTTTGGAATAAGAAAGTCAAATCAATGATTTGAAAATCATCAAATCCATTAATATTGAAATCTAAAACATTTTCCTTATATAATCCTTTTAAGAAATATATTGGATAGCCATAATTATAATTATTATATATTTCTTGTTTAATTTCTTCAAAACTGTTGAAAGGTATCTTTAAAGTTGCAATACTATAATTTCGATGTATTCCTTCGGCTATTTGAGTATCAATAATAGAGATTTGATTTGGATCGAGACTATTTAATATACTTTCCGTAATCTCATACACTTTTTCTATTGAACTTTCCCTTTCTTCTTGATTAAGTTCATTAGATTGAGCTTCAGTCACTTCTTCCTCAGTAAGTTCATTAATACTTTTATGAGACACTATCAAAGTTGCTATGTCATATATGTTTTTATATTCTTCATTATTTTCTTCATCAGGATTAATTTCATTTCCATCTAGAATGTTTTCATTATTTTGTTCAATAATTTTAAGGTAATCATCCAAGTTTGAGAACTCAGTGTTTTGTTCAGTATTCTTTTCCTCTTCATTAGCTTCCTCTGTTATTTCCATCTCAGTGGTGGTGGTACTAGAGGTAGTAGTAGTAGTAGTGGTAGTAGTAGTAGTAGTGGTAGTAGTAGTAGTAGTAGTAGTAGTAGTAGTGGTAGTGGTAGTAGTAGTAGTAGTAGTAGTAGTAGAAGTAGTTCTCTCCTCCTCTCCATCACCATCACCATCTCCATCTCCGTCTCCATCTCCATCCCCGTCACCATCTCCATCTCCATCGCCATCACCATCACCATCCTTTTCATTCTTATTGTCTTTAAATCCATATACAGGCGATACTCCCCCAACATCTGGAATGGACATCATTTCAGGAATCAAATTCTCAAAATTCATGCTTTTCTTATTTTCTTCATTAATTGTAGGGAGTTTCTCAAACAAATCAAGACTTAGCTTACGGAAATTATTTGGAGTGTTATGTACTCTTGGGACTTCACCTCCTAACAAGAATGCATTGTTATTTTGTCCGTGATTATTTTTTGCCAAATCTTTTGGAGTTGTAGGAGGACCAAACTTTTGAGGCCTAAGATAACCTCCTACAGCACTCTCACATCTTTGGGTAATTGGATCGTAAGTCCAATAAGACGCAATCCCACCCCTATCTGCGAGAACTTCCTTCAAACAAACTTGTGGGGATGGAGAAGTGGTATTCAAGATTGGATCCCCATTAGTAATTGCAAACCCAAATGTTGGATAGTCACACTCGAATGTATTTTCTGAAAAGTATGCATTGTAATCTCCTCCACTATTATTATTATTATTATTATTATTATTAGAAATCTTTACATTCTTTCCAATCAAATTAAACAATTGGTTTGGCATTTCATAATTACATTGACAATATCTTGGGCCAGAAACAACATCTGGAGCAGAAGTATATTCGAATGAAACTGCATTCATATGGAATGAACACTGTCTGTTAACAATATTGTAAGACCATAACCAACAATGAGGATCATTCTGGCAAAGAATATTACAATCATCAACACCATAAACGTTATCAACAACCTCGTATAAAGGTTCAACTAACTGAGCTCCTGGAAATGCACAGAATCCAGTAGTGTAAGTTGTGTAAATAGGACTATCTGTATCAAATGATGTTAAATTTAATCCATATATACCTCCAGTAAAAAGTTCAGGTGCTCCTTTCTTAAATATGGTCTTTGAATCCATTTCTTCATTATTTTCAATATCTTTCTTATCCCAAATCATATATGAATTCTTATTAATGTTTTGAGCTTTGTTATTAACTGAAAGTGAAATTTGTTCTGTGAATGGAAGTAGGCTTATATGAACAAAAATAGGCTTTCCTGAAATTGTCTTATTTTGATTTTCCAAAGATAAAATATCACTCGAGCTTGTCTCATATACTAATTTCTGATCTGGATAGTTTGGTAATCCCATTGAAATAGAAAATGTCTCCAAATTATACTTTTGAGTACCATATATTACATAAGAAGATGCTGTTTCAAATGGTAATAACAAATTAGAGTTTGGTGTTGAAAATTTCATATCAAATAAACTTCTTGGTATCATTTGAGTTTGAACATTTTTAAATCCACTAGTGAAAAATAGTACTTCTCTTGATGGACAGGGATTAGGGAATTCAAAACTTCTAGTATGTTCATTCAAATCTGTTGAGTAAGTCCAGACTGAAGTAAATGGCCCCACTCCCTTAACTAATAATGGGTCGTTCATTGACTTTTCTTGAAATATTAACCTAGACTCTACCCATGATTGAGCTGACGGATTTCCACATTTTAAACCTGTCGGAAGATTGATTGAATGCAAAGTTGGTTCAGAGCTACCTGTTCTACTTGGTAATAATACTGCAATTTTCACTGTTCCTTGATTGCAATCAACTACTGCATAAGATAATGAGTCTGAACAAACAAAGCCAAATCTAGAAACTTTTGAATTTTCAACCTGCGCAATAAACTGAATTGATAAATATGGATATATTGTTGGGAGTAAACTCTTTGTTACTGGAAATTTATATCCATATTGGCTCATACAAACTTCTGATTCCAAATCAAGCATTGATGGACCAGATAATGCAGTAAATTTACGATCACTATTTGCATACTAGAATAGTTATATTAATATTAGGAAAAAAAAAAAAATAATAAAAAAGAGTTAAAGTCTAAGAATTGGCTTAATTCATAATAAATTAACTCTTTTTTATTGGAACAACTTACCGTAGATTTCATGTAATCCTGTGGTACTGGATTACGTTTTGTTGGATTTGTTGTAATATCATTTAAATCAGTTTTTAACATTAAGAACTTTCTCATGCAGTTGTCTGCTGATATGTCTTCATTCGCAATCAAATTTCTCAAATCTAGAATTTATGAGTTTTAATTTCTGGATTAAATTGGTCACTTTTCAAATTATATTTTTACTTACTTTCTTTCATTAACATTCTTTCACTGTATATTCCTGTTATCAACAGCAAATATACTGTAATGATTCCATTGAAAATCATTGTTTTAACTGAATTCATCATTGCTTATTTCAAATAACGAATTCTTCTTCAATATTTTATTTTTCAATTCTCACAAATGAAATCCCCTGTTTAAATCTTGTAATATCTATTAATATCAATGAAATATATATTTATATTTATCCAACTCGAAATTATTCCATGTAACTTTTAAACTATATTACTGCTTTTAATAAGTATAATATACTAATTATATTTTAATTATTATTTATTTATCCAATTACTCGACTGGTATCCTGTTTTTTAGTGCATTAAATGGGGCACAAATGCAATCCCCACGCATTTTTTTTTAACCGTTAAAATTTGAATGGGGGAAGGGGCACAAAAAAAAAGTCGAAATTTAGATTTCTCAAAGTTGATTTGTTTTTTCTTTAATTAAAAGAAGGAATTAGCAAATAGAACTCATTATTATATTCCATTTTTGTTTAATTTATTATTATTTTCCATTTTATTCATTTTTTATTAGATAAAATTTTATTTCAATTCTTTTTTATACATCTTAGTATATTTCCAAATCTTTTCCTTATTGTAATATATGGTAAAATTATTTAAAAGGCATAATATTGAAATTTTTAATTCCAGAAAGTGTGCACAATTTTTTTTTTTCTGAGAAATTTTGTATTTTTATGACAAAACTTGCCGGTATTTACTGCTATCATATGGTTTGTCCACATAAATGCATGCACCAAAAAAATTACGTGTCAAAAATGGATATATAAATAATATTGTAATCACGAAGAATAAAATCATTGCGGAAAAAAATATAATTAGACAAAATTTAGTAAATTAGCAATGATTTAAAGATAAAGGGACAAGACCAAGCTGAAAATGACGAGCAATCTTATGCAGAGTTACGAGCTTAACAGCAAATCAATATGCATCTGAAAATGAAGTTTTTTTTTTCAGATAGAAATAGTCTACTTTCTATCTTTCTAAGTACTACCGAGACTTTCAGTACCATTTTCTGTGCTGTTTGATGATTGAATTGATTCAGTGGCATTTGTTTGTTCAGGTACGTATTTAACATTTTGTTTGGTGGAAGGGAATACAAGAGACATTTCATATTTCCAAGAACAATATTGAGATTTCACAGACTAAAATTGAAGTTAATTAGAAATAATTTAGTTTGAATCAAAACTTACTTTGAACCTGACTAATTGATCATTTCCTTTAAATCCCTGTCTCAAAACATTCTTTGAGTTAATAACAATCTATATTAGGTAATTAGTATTAATTTTTAAAGTAATTTGTTCATGGAAAGAATAAAAAAAGGAGGAATCTTAACTTACAGTAGAAAAAGAGTTCGTATCAATTCCAATAGCAAAGTGAATTGTATCATTTCTTGAAAAAGTTGTATTATCTGGCAATATAGTCTTACTACTTGTAAGATACCAAGATAAATCATGAATTTCTACAGAGTCTTCGTTTATATTATAAAGCAGAGATGTATAGTTTGTTCTTGTTGATGCCTGAATCTGGACAAGTGGATTCATATTCTGTCCTTTTCCCAATTCTTGAATATTACAACGCAATATAAGAAATCCTCCTGGGTTCATTCCCCTATTCAGTATAACTGATGTAGAATTAACACAAAGTCGTCCTTCATCGAGATAACAATCGTCTAAATCCTTTAGGATTATGTTTTCTGAAAATACACCAGTAAACTTCTATAAAAGAAATTAAGTTTCAGGTAAAGTAATATTCAAAAATTTCCAATATTCTCCCTTTTGTTTCTTAATTAAGGTATTGGAAACATTACTCCCAACTTACCCCAGCGAACCCAATTAACTTGAGCAAAATGAAAACTAAAATTCTAAAATTCATTGAAGATCAAAACAACCTTTATTGTATTCAATCCTATTTTACATTAACTTAAATAATTTTCTCTACTGTTTTTTTATTATTATATTCGCTTTTTTTTTTGTATTTCTTTTAGGTATCCAAAAATAAAAAAGTTTACCGCCTTAATTGCATGTTCTCCCCACACCCCTAAATCGATGTAGGATATATTTAAACAAAGACAAAAGTAGTATAGAATTAAATAATAATGGAAAATAAACAAAAAGAAACATTAATACATTATAAAACTTAACAATTGGTAAAAAATCGTGGTGTAATATATATACACATATATTGCACAAAGCCGAGTTAAAGCTTAAGAACGACTGTCAAAATCTACATTAACACTTCCATCATCATTTTGCAGTGACAGATCCTGATCATTTTGGATCTCCAATTGAACATTAGTTTTATTCTGCTCTAAACTAGTGTTTCCACTTTCATCCTCCCCTCCTAACTGAAGATCTATATCTTCAGTATCCTGAAAACGTCTCTTTTTCAATCTCAATCTACCTTGACTTTCTTCATGATCAAATTCCTTCTCATTTTCAGATAGTCCATCATGATTTGTGTTTTCTTGGGGCTGAGCCTCTTTTTTTTCCTTCTCTTCCTCCTCTAGAAGTGCAGCTGTTTGTTCTTCTAGACGCTTGAGTTTCAGTAGTCTTTTCTCCTCTTTTTTTTTGCCATAATTTGACTTTTTCTTCTTGTTTTTCTTCAATTTTGATGCCAAGATGTCGGATTCAGAACCGGAATCACGCATTTTGGAGCCAATTTGCTCAACATCAGACTCTTCGTTAGAATTGGAAAGGGAGTTTTCGCTGCTAATATTAAGTGATCTGATTCTATCCTCTTGCTTTTTCTTCTTTTTTTTATCCTTTCTGCTCTTCTTTTCCTTATTCTTAGAGGACTTTGAAGCATGTTGTCTCTTTTTTTCCTCTGCATCACTAGAAGAGTCCAAATTCGATCGAGTTTCTGATTGAGAATCTGAACCTGTATATGGGTCTGATTGATTTCCTGAAGCTAATTCGTCATCATCATCTTCATCATCTTCTTCATGCCTTTCGAGGTCATCGCTTCTATCTCGTTTAGAAGATTTGGATCTCTTTTCAGCTTGTATATCTGGTAAGCTAGCTGCAATACTTTCAGCTTCTTTTCCGAGCTCAATAGAAAGAAGCTTAATTCTCTCAGAAGCAAGCTTCTCCTCCTCCTCCTTTCTCCGTCTCTCCTCTTCCTGTTTCTTCCTAAAATCTTCACTTCGAATTCGTAACTCCTCAACATCCCTTTGCTCCTTCTCATAAACTTGCTCAACTATAGGTAGAAGTTCTTCGAATCTAGAATATAACTTCCTACTCATTATTAATTCCTGTTTTGTTAAATATTCAATATTTGGCAGCAAATCAGTTCCTTCCAGTGGTATTGCTGATAACTTGTATCTAAGATCGTCTTTATTTTCTGTATTCAAAACTATCTTATTATCCTGGTTATGCATAACAATACCTGGAACAAACTTTTGGAGCGATGTAACATTAAGTTTATTATTCTTAATTTGATTAATAAACTTCATATCAACCACTTGAAAGGTCTCTTTAATAATTGAAAGCCAATGGTAAAAGTTTCCAACCGCCTCACATAACATCATCCAGTACTTTACCCTACCTGGGTGTTTTGCTCTCTCCATATCTCCCATTTCAGAATATACAAGTCTCTCTAAACAATATGTAAGCCCTATCTTAAAAGTCAGATCACTTGGCCACCTCAAAGTTGCCTTCTCTAACAACTTTCTTGCATCTTCCCACATATTCATATCAAAACAACACTTAATTAATGACATATGGATAGTCTTTTCTGTGGGGTCAAACTGTAATGCCTGTTGGAAAAGCTTCACCGTAGTCTTCATAATTCTTTTCTGCTCCGCAAAGTGAGGATGAGAACCCAATACCTCATTCCTTCCATCAATTCCACCAACATTATTATCATCCACTATTGATCTCAATGTCAAATTATGTTGGGCTGGTGGCGGGTTCCTCTGAGTAGAAACTGCCAATAAGACCGCATGCAAAACACCTAAATTTATTAGTGCCACGTAATGCATGCAAGAGGCGGCACCTTCCAAGGCACTTGAAATATCTGTCATATATTTCCACATGTCTTTGGAAGATTCAAATAGTCCACATTCCGCAGCTTGGATAAGAATTAAATTACTTGCAATATAATTAAATGATTCATGCCTGAGTACTTCCGATAAAACAAGTCTAGACTGAATGCTTGTTGGGTTATACATGCTCATTTCACCTGAATAGTTTGATTGAGACTGATATTTGGCTTTATTGTAAAGTGCAAACCCAAGAAGAACTTTCCCAATATTAGAGTAGTACGTATTTTTTGACTTTATAACTTTACTTAATGCACTAAAACTCTTATCAGGCTTCTTTTGACAAAAATAAATATGGGAGAGTAAGAGATTTGCAGATTCGTGATTGTTACCTATTCCAGGAGCCCAAGAATATACTGAATTTGTGTCAGAGTTTGGTTCTGAGTTTGAACCTGAATTCAACGTTCCAATATCTGGAGATTTTGAATTTAAAGAGAGCTCACAGTACTGAGCAGCAAGTTGGTAGTCATTTCTTTCTAAAGCTAGACAAGCTCTTCTAAGCCAAGCAGAAGTAAACCAAGGAAATTCAGATGTAAGCCTTTTATACTCGTCATTGGCATTTGCATAGAATCCTTTTAATTCGTGACAAATTGCAGAATTAAACCTGATAACAATCTCAACAGTCTTGTTTGAGTTTAATATACTATTTTTAAACCATTCCTTACTTTGATTAAAGATTTCCAATGATTCATTTAACATTGTATGCTCGTTGCTTCCAATACAACAGTGTTCTGGTGATAAAGACGTCGCGCACTCCATGATACATACTCCTAAATTGTTTAAGTAAATTCCAAAATTCTCCCTAACTAAATCCTTATACCTGAGGTAAGGAGTTGAATTCAACATTGGATTATCACAACTTGAATTTCTTTTGCTATCGCTTGGTGAAGGTAAGGAATTACAATTAACTATTAGGTACTTGAGACAAGAAAATAATATTACAATAAGAGGAATAGGTTTGAGAGTTGCTGAATAGTTTGTATATTTGGAAATTAAGGTAGTAATTACTTCATAGTTATAATCACTGCGACGAATTGTCCTCCTTCCTCTAAATAAAAGACATGTCGTAATTTTTTGAAGAAGGAAGACAATAATATAGCATTGTTTTGAATTAATGTCATCCATTTTATTCAATATGAAAAATAGATAATGCAGACAATTAAGGAGCCTTTCTTCAATTGTTAGTTGAGAGAAGATTGAAATTGTGGTAGGAATCATAGCCGGATCTTCAATACTCATGATAACTAATGAAATTGTGGGGATTAAAAACTCATAAAGATATTCAATAGGGAGGTTATAGTCTTTTAGAGAGTCAACTGATCCCTTAATTCCCAAAGATTCAAATGCTTTATGGATATATTGTGTTGAAACATCCCATTTCTGAAGTCCACAACTTGTTTTAATAGCACCAAGTAGACAAGATAAATAAAGATTGAGTAAAGTTTTGTCTGTATTATAGAAATTTTTAAGCACATCAACAACTATAATATAGTGAGAATGAGCATTAGCAATATCTTTTCTGAGATGAAGCCTCTTAGCAATGTGGAAATGAGCCTCAAGAGAACAATAAAAGTTTGAACATCTTTTTGAAATGTTGTGTAGTTCTTTCTCAAAGTTGCTATTAGGAGTATAACCCAAATAAAACTCAGCATTACTGGCATACAAAACAAGAGCTGGGTGACTTGGGAATATCTTAGCTATAATCTCAAAGGTGTTCTTGAGGCTAAGACCCTTGTAATTAGTGCTTTTTGAATAACACAAAAGTAAGTCAGAAAGAGTTTGCCTTTCAAACTGTGTCAATGAATCAATAAAAGTTTCATTCTCAAGTAAATCTCTGTTGAGTTGAGCTTCCTCTTTACCATCCTTTTTTATAAATAAAGTTTCCATTTTCTCCTTGTCATCACCAGTAGCATTAATAGTGTCATCATCGGTTTTGGCGCCAAAAATACAAATATAGATTGCCCTTTTACAGCATTCTTGAGACTTTTTAAGATTACCTAAGCGAAGATTACAGCAAGCCATAGCAAGTCTGACGGTGTTTGGACACTTTTCAGTCCCAAGTATAAGAAGAAGAGTTGAGAATAGTCTTAGAGCCCTGGAGAAGGCCATCTTCTGATAAAGAACATTGGCTAATCCAGATATAGCTTGGGTATCTTTGGTATTAGATTCAAGGGTAATGGTAAATTCCTTCTCAGCTTGGTCAAGAAAAGTATTTCTCTGGGAAAGATCTACCTCATTTGTGATAACACTCTTATATAGATAAAGGAATCCCCAGTATTTGTGAATAGCTTTAAAATTATTACTAGATGAATAGTTACAGCTAAAAAGTTTCATAAACTGCTTAAGTCTTTCTTCTGTTCTTCTAATAATGGACTCTGACTTTCTGTAGTTAGTCTCAAAGCATCCCAAAGCTAAATTAAGTTCAAGCATAGTCAACATTCCAATAGTTTGAATAGAGTTTTCGAGGCGATTGATATATATATCGGAGTGTTGATTTTGGTTTTGATTTTGTGTGAGCTTTTCATCCAAGAGTTCATACTCCTCAATACATTCTTGCAAAAGAGTTTCACATTTTTCGAGTTCTTCTACGTTATATAAGTGCAAAGCAAGTGAGTGCCAGGATTCTATCGTGAATCCCTCACTTTTAAGTTTAGAGACAAATTCCATAATTAATAACTCAAAAGTTTATATATGGATAGGAATATTTACATGGATAGTTAGAACAAATAAACGTATGATATGTACAGTATATAAATATATAAGAAAGGATTCTTATCAGTTTCTGTTGTATTCCCTTTTTTTAAATGTGTTTAGGCTCTCAGTAAGCTTTATGATCCATATTTCTGTGTTTGTTTCCTGTTTTCAGTTGTAAAAAATTACAATAAATTGACAAGTAACATAAAGTTCCTGCAACTAGACCCTCATCAATACGAACAGTTTTAGCCAAAATTTTTCGGCTCTTCTTTCCGATAAAAAAGTAAATAATCCAAACCTTTTAGTTTTCTATTTTTCTTTTAAAATGACATTTTCTGTAAAAGGCGGGCCACGCCGCCGCCCAATACCAAAAAAGCTTGCTAATATTAATAAAGTATTGGCGGCTGGGCGCCAAAAAGCTTTTTAAAAAGTATCGGTGTCTGAGACTAATTGGGGTTTTTATTTAAGGGAAAAAGAACGACTTAGGGAAGAAGAAGAGGAGTTTCTTGTGGAAACGTGGGGAAAAAGCACAGATGCTTGTTTCAGCCTTCGCCAAGGTGAGCTAGAGAAGGGCAAGATGCTTGGTAGTTAACTAGTAGTATTTGTACGGTTAGAGGCAAATTTCCAAGTAGAATTAGAATAGTAATAGTAGTTACTCCGATTTTAGGGCAGCTGGTGGGAAGAGGTTGTATCGGGGAGTGGAGAAAAAATCAGGGGATATAGAGCAGGCTTGTGCAGGGTAGAGAGGAGATCGGTTAATTGAGCAGGATTCGATGTTTGAGATAGGTTCCTTACTTTCTCAATAAAACCCAGTTGGCAAGCGCTCGCGCTAGCCAAGGATGTAGGATGCATAACTGAGACGGATGACGCATAGTAGTCAAACTAGTCGGAGGTCCGATGGAAAGGCAACATGAAAATAAGAAATAAATGAAACTTTATCCAGATTGATAGTATCTGGTAAACACAATTCTTACTAGTTTTGAAAAGCTATATTTTCAAGTCATTACATATTTGAGCGGTTGGTAGCGAGAAATGGTGTTATAAAAGTTAAAAGGAAAATAACGATAACAATTTTTTGACAAGGGAAGTTGATGTTGGCTTGCGCGGCACAACGAACATATTTTCTAATATTTATTATGCCGACATTTGCCAAAAGAAAAATGTCTCCCCTTCCCACATCCCCTCAATCAATCCACTTCTGACATTATCTCATATATTCCCCCCTTCCCTCCATATTTGTCCTTTTTTGTCACCTCTCATGAACCCCTTTCTTCCCCCCCCCCCCCCCCTCAACACAAAATTGATCCTATTTAAACTCCCAGAATAACTAATTTCTCATTCTAATAAAGAAAAATTGAATCAAATTTGCTAATTAAATAATAGTAAACAATGTAATATTACTATACAATTAAAATATAATTTTCAATGAATTCCCTGTAGACAGGGCTGGCCCCGCCATAGCGACGGTACCTTTATGGCGCCCAATGAGTATGCAGGCGGCACATTGGAGAAATGCCACATAAAATAATATTTGGTTCAAGTTTTAAATAAAAATAGTGGAATTGCTATAAATGACATATATATGTATATATAACATTTATATATAATTGGTAATAGGCAGTTTGTCAAAGCTTTGTTATTAATTAAATATATTATATACTATTTATTTGCTATTTACATACTTTAGTTAACGGTATACGTAGAGTAAAATAATACAAACAAATTAAATAGCCTTCTAGTTTAAGTTTTAGTAAATTAGATAGTAACGATACTAAAATTATTCTAAGAAAAATAAAAGAGGGGATCAGATTCCTCAAAAAAATTAAAGAATAAAATCAAAACAGGAAAGAAAAATTATAGTATTGGTCAAAAAAGACGTAGAATAACATTAAAGTTTAATTGATTATTTTTTCTCCTCTTAAGTTGACAAAAATCTTCTTGAACATATATTGAGGATGGTATCTGATAAAAACTGCCGTGTTTATGTTGGAAATCTTCCATGGAAGGCAAAGTGGCACGATCTTAAGGATCACATGCGACAAGCTGGAAATGTTATTCGGGCAGACGTCTTTGAAGATGAAGTTGGCCGTTCTAGGGGTTGTGGAGTAGTTGAGTATTCATTTCCGGAGGAAGCTCAAAGAGCTATCAATGAATTAAATAATACTACATTACTTGATCGTCTAATTTTTGTGCGTGAGGATCGTGAAGATGAATCAAGTAGATATGGTAGAAGATCAAACAAATGGAATAACAGAGGCTATGGAATGAGAACAAGGACTCATGCTCCAAGACCTCCACTAAAAGAGGAAAATAAAGGAAAGCAAGTCTTTGTTACTAACTTGGCTTGGAAAACTACTCAAGAGGATCTTGCTAAAGCCTTTAATGAAATTGGTCCTTTAGAATCTTGCGAGGTCTTTTATTTCGAAGATGGAAGATCACGAGGAATTGCTACAATTGTTTTCACTGATCCTAACCATGCACAACTTGCTGTTGAGAAGCTCAACGATCGTGAAATAGATGGTCGCGAGATATTGGTTAGAATCGACCAGTAAATTAATTCAAAATTACTTTAAAGTCAATTTTTTGTGACAAGGGTCCTTGAAAGGTCCCTTTTGGTCACTTTGGAGCTGGATCTGTAACTTCTAACTTTTAGTTAACTCGGCCTGGACATTTATTTCTCATAATTGGATCAAAATATTTAAGATACGCATACAAATAGTTATTCCAATGAAAAAAAATAGAAAGTTCAATTACTAACACGATTATAAAAGATAATGATATCAATTCCATGGTAAAACACCACTCCAAACATTCTATATATCACATCCAGTTTAGATTATTAAATTAATCTTGTCGTGTTTGAGTACCGTATTTCTTCATTTTTCTAGAAAAAAAAACAACCCCTTTCCTCTTTGCTACATTACCCACACTCATTCCTTTCCTTGAAAATTCATCATTAAGTCATTTTATTGTGACTTATTTCTAATATTCCCCCTGGACTGGCGTCGAAGTTTAAAAGTGGAGAAGTCTGCAGATATGTAAATGGACAATTATAGAGGCTGGATTCTGCGAGAAATGTTGACATTGCTCTTGTTGGTGGAGTGGAGTGTGCTACTGGTGTGATTTAATGCTCATTTTTCTTTTATTTAAAATGAAGTATTAACCACTTATGACAAAATAATATTAGATATTGAGCGGGCAATTCGGACTAGTCAAATAATCACTTGAGGAGTTTGGACAAACATTAAAAATTAAAAAAAAAAAATGTGTAAAACGAACTTATAATAAAACCAATGATAATTAATGTTGGAGATATTAAGAACGATTGATAGATATTTATCTGTATTATTTTCTTTTCTACCAAAAAGGTGGTAATATATTAATATAGGTGAATTATTTAGAAAAAGGTAATTATCGCAGTTATACCCGTAAAAAAGTACGTGTAGCTTCTTTGTATTGTATTTATTTATATATAATACATAAGTATGCGCGTTCAAAAATGCAAGATTACTTACCACATCAATACAATCACTACAACTACTGCCACTATTACTACTTCTATAATACTACTTATTACTTTGTTTATTTCGGAACATCTAAGGGATTAAATAATTATTGATAGTTTGGATTGTTTATTGCGTACAAATCTGTTTAATTTATTGGGTTAAATATACAAGCACACATGCATGCAAAAGTGAAGTAAGATATTTTTACATGTGGACATCAATAAGTCTTAGAAATGATAAGTGTAATTTCGTCGGTTTCCATTGAAGGAGTTGAAAAGAAAATGTGAAAGTAGGTGCTTTGAGAGAATATAAAGAGGGTTATATATTGGGCAAGATTTAGTTGATGAATTATTAAAGGAGGAATGGGTGAAATAAGGGTAGATATAGAAAACCGTAGAGCTGAGCAGTATGAGATATTCAGTTTTTAATTGGAATTAACGTAATTAGGGGATTTGGATGGAGTTGGAAATAATTTGTATAGAACGAAAAAAAGAGGTTTTATCCTTTTTTTTTCTTTTTCCAATGACGTGTAGATAAGAGTGATATTTTTACTTTTCTTGTCTCTTCCCATATCCTATTTATTACATTTAATTTTTGAAATGCTTAAAAACTAAGACTAAACAGTTCGATTGCACAAATATCTACTCTTTTTTTATTGCACTTTATTTTGGTTAATTATTCACTGCTAACATTAAAGTAGTTTGTATTTAATGTTGTTATAACGGCTTAGTTAAGCTGGTTAAGTTATTTATTGAAAAAGATGTTCCTAGTTTGCGAATTACATTATTTGTTTAAGAGAATTTTTTTTTTTTTTTTAAAAAAAAGAAATAACTGAATTCCCTAACTCTACTTAATCGTTCATTCTCACGTTTTTTTTAAGATTTTGTTTTTTTGTTACTATGTCTAATTGAAAAGAAATCTAACTTGAACAATATTTATTAGACCATGTTTTTAGTTCTTCTGAGAATAATTAGATTTAAAACAAAGGAGGAATAAAATAGGTTAAATATTAGACCATTTAATATTCTAAAAAAAAAAAAAAAATTGAATTAAAATCAATTTCTTTTTTTAATAAATTAAAAACACTATTATTATTAGTATTGGTAAAAAATAGTTGACACGTAATGCTTATTAAATTATTATTAATTTAATAAATTAGAAATATTAAATATTGACTAGCAAATTCCCAAAATTTTTAATTTGATCAAAGTTTGATAGAATAATGAGTATATTTCAAATTTGGTAGAGTAAACATTGAAAATCTTTTTATAAAGCTAAAAAAATAACCATAATTATTTTTCTTTATAAGAGATTAGAGATATTCAAATGGACAAATTGCATGCAATGCATGCAAGTTTAGGCGCCACACCAGTCTTTATAGTTTTGTACTTTGGCAAGAGTTAGTCAAAGTTTGATATTTGAGACTGGGAATATTCTAGAGATAAAATCTAAGTGTAAAATTAAAGAACGAGAATAAAAAGGTTGGAACTGAGTAGAATATTTTGGAGAAAAAAAAGTGTAAATGAAATAATTTGGGGTAGCAAAAATTAATATATACTACATTATAAATAAAAAATAATGGAATAAGAGAAGTAGGAAATTAAGAGAGTTTATATATTGAATTTTAGTTAATTTGATATTTTTTGATAAAAAATTAACAATATTTTGTTTCAGAAAAAACAGTAATATTACTTTTAAGAAAATTTGGATTTTTGTTACAGTAATAATTTAATTAATTAATTTACACACAAAGGAAAGGGTGCAATTAATACCATAAAAAATAAGCAATATTACATAAAATTTGGGTACAAATAAATATTAAATATTTCCTAATAAATTAAAATTAGGAAAATCATTATTAAGAAGAACATAAAAATAATTCTCAAATTAAAAAAAAAAAATTGTTTCCAATATAGAAAATTTTTCAACGAAAATTTAATATTAAATTTTTACACGTGTTAAATAATAATAAATTCGTAATTACATTATTCGCATGCATGCATGCATGCATTGGGTAAATCAGACAAAGATTGAAATAGTGTGTGAGAAGGAAAAAAGAGTGAGATAAAGAATAGGAAGAGGAAGAAAGAGGAGAAGTAAATATACAATATATTAATTATATATCTATATTTATCTGTATTGATATTAATATTATTGATAATAATATTTAAAAAATCAATTAGACGAGGAAGAAAATACCAAGCTTAGAAAAAATATACATATATATATATATATTAATATTTCATATTTGAGTTTTAAGAATAAAAAATAGAGAACTATTAGAAGAATATACATGAGAGCATAAATACTAATACAGAAATATCGAAAGATGTCAGTGGAAGAGAGGAAAAGCGGATGCACACTAAAACTACCAATAGGGAATGAAGATGATGATATGATGGATTTTTTAGAGATAGATGATGAGGAATTAGTGCATGATGTAAAGCAGGCAGTTTCTCCAACATCATCTAGATCTTTAGAAAATCCAGATTTCAATGGGATTAACTTGCTTCTTTCTTCAACAAATACAACAAATGGAGTAAGTTCAATAGGCACTTCAACATCTTCTGGACAATTCATTCCATATTTTGGTCAGCCATTATTGTTTCCAAATAATAATCAAAATTTATTAAATTTAGTGGCATTATGCATTAGTACCCCTCCTCCTTTTACTGGACTTCCTCAAAATAATCCTTTCTTTTCAAGCAATGGAATTAATGAACAGGTAAATTTTGTCCCATTTTCCACAGCAGCTCCATTGTTCTATTTTGGATTACCAGAAGAGACATTAATGGGAGGTGGTTATACAGGAACAGGAAACTTAACAAAATACCAACAACAGAATCAGTTTGGGAAAAGTGTTGTTGGTGGACCAAATATAAATTTTCCAACAAATGGCCATATTCAAGAAATTGAAAATGGAGTTTGTGGAGGAAATGGTGGTAATTTAATGGATAATGAAATTCAATATAATTCTGCAAAGCTTAGACCAAATGTAATCCAAAATCAAAATTCAGTATTTCCAGGTTGTCCCAATATTTTTGGAGAAAGTGGTTATGGAAATAACAACAATATGGTATACAGCCAACAAACAAAGTTAAATCCAAATAATCAATTAGGATTAATCAACAATTTGAATTTTAATGGAGGAGGGTCAAGAGTTGGCCTTGGACTTGGAGTGGGTCTTGGCTCAGGAGGAATAGGAACAGGAACAGGACAAACAGGAACAGGGATTGGAACGGGATTAAGCTACGATACGCCAATTGAGAAGGAGTATGATGTTAATAATATTAAAATTGGAGTAAATGAACTGAATAAGTTGTCTGATCAAGGTCAAAATCACCTATACTTTGAGCTAAATCAGAAACAATTTCATAAAAATGGAAATTCTAATTCCAGAAGACAAAGCACAAACATGAATGGCGTATCAAACTCTGGAGAACAACTAAATAGCTCTGTTTCACTGAATTCTGGAGGTAATAATGAGAAGAAAAATAGATGGCAACTTTCAGATCCACAATTCAAATCAGGGTATAAAGGAGTGAGTTGGAATAGTAGAATGGAAGCTTGGCTTGCTTTTTTTGTTGAAAATGGAGTTAGAAAATCTAAAACGTTTAGCAGCAGAAAGTTTGGATTTAATAGGGCAAGGGAAAAAGCTATCAAGTACTTGGATGCTCGAAGAAAGGGAATCATACTCACAACTCCTCCTCCACTTAGTCCTTCTAAAGGAATATATGACAGAATTCCACAACAAAGAAAAATGGATTCTGGACGAGATAATAACTATTCACCTGGGTTAAATGATTTTCAAACTTTTAATAATGATAATATTAATAATAATTGTATGAATATAAATTTGAATAGTAATAGTGGAAATAATATGGATATTACTTGCTGTAATTCAAGTAATAATAACGTGCCTTCAACTACTGCTAGTTCTATTAATTCAAGCAGTAGTAGTTCTCTGCTAGAGACTAACCATACAGTAATGTGTTCTTAAATTTTATTCATTCACTAATTTCAAGATATATTTCAAATAAGAGGAAGGAAGAAGAGGAGGGGGTAAAAACAGAATAACTCTCATTTAGTTTCTAAGCAGTAATTTTTATATGGGTTTAACAAATTACTTAATTTAATTTGGGAATTGCATATAACAAATAATTGAGTATATCATATTTATGATGCACTTAATTATTTTTATTATATATAGCTAATTGATTATTTTGCAAGATACTCCAATATTAATGAATACAACTTTTTACTCTTATTGTTATAGATAAATGAATACAGTAGCTAAACTCTTACTTTTTTTTCCAAAAAAGGATTATAATCTTAGTAATAATATTTAGATATCTAAATTTAATATTAATTCCGCAAACTTAGAAGAATGGATTGAACTTTATTTTTAAAATTTGTTTCCACATAAATTCTGAAAACGGTATTGCATGCACAAATGGGCAGAAACCTCCACTTGCATAAATTTGCATTTGCATGTGGACGATATAAAAATAAGACAATGAGGTTTCAAAAAAGATAGTGAGAAGAAAATAGCAATATATTAAAAATGAACATTAGTAATAGCAGGTTGACCAAGCAAATAATATAATGTTAATCAGAATATAAGGAAAGAATCTTAGGAGTTAGATAAATGCATTATTAATTGAAATAATTTGATATAGCTTCTAATAATGTAAATTAAAATAAAAGTACAGGCTATAAAATGGTTCATCTGGCATTTTAAAAGTTATTTGCTCTTTTTTGGCACTTGATTTATTGAAAAAAATTGATGGTGATGAGATGGTTTTAGTGTTGTGTTATACATTTAGACCATAATTTACAAGTAATTTAAGCCTGTCTTCGGAGTTTGAGTAGCCAGTAATGAGGCAAAGTCTGTTAAATTGTGAGTAAATGATGCTCGAATCATTACTTATTTTACACTCTTCAACATTATAGACACTGCATTGCTGATTATTACAGGATTCTGCAGAATATTTAAAGAAGCCTGAATTTCTACTTCTGATTTTAAATCCACCACCACAGGTAGAACTACATTCAGACCAGGAGCCCCAAGGGAAAATATCCGCCGTAGAGCATGACAATTGATTTGCCAAATTCAATATGGATGAAGGGTTAGCTTGACATTTACTCACAGGATTAATCTCAAACAAATGAGGACAAGGTGTACCACCAGGAGAGGGAATTTGTTGAACAGTTCTTCTTCTTACAGCAATAGTACAGTTTTCGCTGCATGGAGACCAAGGTGACCATTGACCAACTACACATGAATTTGACATGCATGTATATGAACTAGTACATTCCTTTAACTCTCTTGTCTTGGGACAAGGAGCCCCAGAACCTCTTGGTGAAGTGAGGATTGGCCTTGTTCGTTTGCTATATGCCTTTCCGTCAGAGCAAAGTGCAGAATCACAACCACTCCACTGTGTCCAATCACCAAGTACACAATTAATGTCGCATTCTCCATATTTAACAGCTAAGTCTCGACTTCCACTAATCCAACCAATAGAGTGGAAGCTACAACCAATTTCACCCAAAATAAGATAACAAGGAGAAGTTCCAGTACCAGTATACCTGAAATTGAAATGCGTACAATCAGATCTTTGCTTACATCTATTTAAACAATCCTGCCAAGTGTAAGTTTCAGTTTTAAATAAGTTTCCGTAATTTAAGTCATCATCTAGATTACATCCCCAGCCCAAAATTCCAACATCGTAATTTGGACAATTTGTTGCCGAGGTGTCTTTACCAAGAGCACTCTGATTGATAATTCCACTTAATACATGATTCAAAGCAGAATTCTCATCATTCAATTCAGAACTTCCCATTTTACCCCAGTTACGATCACTGCAATTAACAACTTCCTGAAGATGTGGGCATCTTTCTAAAGGATGTTTTGGCTTGCTTGCAATTTTTCTTGTTCTATAAGTAATTCCACCATATACCTTTGGAACACAAGTACTTGACCAACTTGACCAACTCGAAACAGTGCATGTTGTTGCACAACTACCAGTAACTGCTACATTTGGATTACCTGAAATAACAGTTGCACTATTTGTTTTGCAATTTCTATCACCATTTTGTAGTGTACAAGTTCCACCATTACTATCCCAAGCAAAGACCTTACATGGAATCAAGCTAAACAAGTTACTTCTACATCTTTCTCTACATTCTTGCCAGCTACTAGCTCCCCACCATTCTAATCCATTTGCTGCTGCACAAAAAGTTCCTTTATAATATACACCATATTCAGGACAGCAATTTACAAAGCCACTAAAAATTGAAACTACCAATAATATTAAAATTCTCAGAAAAGTCTTCATTTAATAATTATTACACTTTATCACTTAATTTATTATTTAAATCACAATGGCAATCATTTATAAAAACTTATCAGTTTCAAGACCTAATGACACATATGGCCAATTTACCCTGATTTCTTCTTTCCTTTAGCTTTTCTAATATTTAACAAATTCCAGTTCAATAAATTCTAATAATATTGGAGAAAAAATTTTTCAAATCATAAATATATCTATACTTTTACAAGAAGAAAGTGGGATCAATTATTCTTAATTTTATTCCGATATCATGGTATTTGTTCACATGCTAATTTGTTTTGGCGGCAAGTGTGGATATTTTATTCAATAATTTTTAAAAATTATTTACCAAGATCCATACCACTAGTTGCAATGTATATAAATTAATTATTAATTTTTGAACAAAGTTTTAGGCGGGTTTTTGGATATCAATCAACAAATGATATTTATTTAAATGTGGGATTTTGTTATTTAATTAAGGAAAAGAAATTATTGGTCCACACATGCAAAAAGAATTAAATATATTGACCAGAAAATAAATTCAAGGAATTAAGAAGTGGAGATTTATATATTTGAATTAATAGATGAATTGGAATATATGATTACTATATAAGAATAAAAAGTTTGAAAAAAGCATTAATATACTTAAAGAATAAGTTTTTAGATTTTAAAATTTTTTGGGTAACATTGAATAAAGTTGAAGCCACATATAATTTAGATTAATTTATATAAAATACAATAAGTGAAGAATTGTGGTGGATTATAATAACGTATATATTCGAGATGAAAAAGTTAATACTTTATTTAATATTATTACAGATATATATAGTTCAGAAATATGTAATATGCTCAAAATTAACTCATTATTCAGTAGGTGGTCATGCATCAACATCAAGAGTAAAGGGAAGAAGTAGTAGTGGTAGTAGTAGTAGTAGTAGTAGTGGCGATTTTAATGTACCAGGATTAAATGGATATTTATGTCCAAGCTATAATAGAGACCCAAGAGGATTTGGTTGTTTTGGTTTGAATACAGCATATACGGTTAAAAAGAATAGTTGGCAAGAATGTGCAAATCAATGCTATTGGAGTAAATATACAGTATTTGGTAATTGCCAAAGATCTGTATATAATTCAAATAATAAAGATTGTCATATTAAGGGTGGTGATAATGGCTGTATGAAGTCTCCAGATGGAATGATTTTAACAAATAGGCAATCATATATGATCGGAGAGTGTGCGACAACATGTACTGTTTCAACTTGGTCAAGTTGGACTACATGCTCAGGGGTATGTGGTGAGATGAGATCAAGAACAAGAAGCGTGTTATCATTTCCAAGATACGATCATGAATATTGTCCACATCTGATAGAGTATTCAAATTGTGTAGTAGAAAATAAATGTCCAGAAAATTGCCCACAGTATGGGGTTTCAATATTGGGATGGGGATGTCAGTTTGAATCAACGTTTCCATTTAATAAAAATTTATTTGTTAGTTATGAAGAAGATTGGAGGGGTTGCATGTCAACTTGCAAACAGGATCCATTTTGTGTAGCTTGGTCGTATAATGCAACTTTATCAGAAGGGCCAGATTCTGTTGGATTTTCAAGAGAATATCGTCCATGCTATACACATAGATTTGCTTCAGGATGTCAAGCTTTAGCACCAGGATGGGTATCAGGTAATAAGAATACAAGAGATGCTGATTGTGATACTGGTACTTGTATACATAATGAATGGTCATCTTGGACAACATGTAAAGATCCTTGTAGTAATACTGAAACAATGAGTAGAAATAGGACAGTAAAAACTGTATCTCAGAATTGGGCAAGTATACCTTGTAGGGATGAGACTCAAATTCAACTTTGTTCAGAAAACCCACAAAGTATTGAAACTTGTGAAACTTGTTTAGTAGGTAGTTGGTCAGAATGGTCAGATTGTTCAACAAGTTGTGGAGAAGGTAATAGAATTAGAACACGTGAAATTACTAAACCTCCATTGAATGGAGATGATTCAAAATGCCCAGAATTAATTGAGAAAGAAAGTTGTAATAAAGATGTGGAATGTCCACATGTTCAATGTGAATTGGGAGAATGGTCTTCTTGGTCACCTTGTAGTGTAACTTGTGGATGCGGAACAACTACAAGAAATAGGGAAGTAAAGGGAGAGAATTGTACAGAATTACCAACAGAATCAAAGAAGTGTAATTTGGCAAATTGTGACGATAACTCTGCATCATGTACTGCAGTTATGTCAGTTTGGTCAGAATGGTCAGTTTGTAGTGAAAAATGTGATCAAGGAGTAGTAAGAAGGTATCGTGATTTTGATTTTACAAAAATTGGGGTTTTTGGTTATAATCCACCTGGTACATCAGAAGAACAAAATAAAGTGAGAGAAATATGCAAGGATACTCCAACATTAGAAGAGGAGCCATGTACTTCAGGAGTTGCATGCACTCCAGGATGTAAATATACTGAATGGAGTGCTTGGTCAAGCTGTGATTGTTCTGGAACTCAAACTAGAGATAGAGTTGTTACTTTCCCTGAAGGTGTAATTGATGCAACTTGTCAGAGTTCTAAAGATACAAGATCATGTAGCAAGCCTGAAGGCTGTACAGAAACTGCTCCAGATTCTGGAGACGCTACACTTGCCATTGCTGTTGGATTACCAGTTGGTATTCTTGGGTTATGTATTATTGCTGGTTCTTTGTTTTTAATTGGTGGGAGATCAGGTGATCAGGAGGAGGATGAGACAAATTATCAATACTTTGATCAATCTTCTGCTACTTTAGATCAAGACTCAGAATATGTTCAAGAAATTGGTCCAGAGAGTCAGAACTGGGCTAGTTGAGACAAAATATTCTTGATCAGTAATTAATCTAATTAGATAATAATGATATTAATAATAGTTATTTTAATAACTTTGTTCTTTAAAGAAAATCTGGTTAGATTAATTACTACACTACTTGATTATATTAAGATTTATTATTCACAAATATATTATACCTAAAAGATAATCATGATAAAAGAAGTGTAATATTTCTAAAATTATTATTGAAGCTCATAATATTTATATATCAATAATTTCTTTGGAAAGTTAATAATATAGTAGGACAAGCCTTTAATTGAGTTGAGTTGATTTTAAGCTAAATTTGGCAAAATCTTCCTTCTTTTTTCTCTTTTGATATTTTGTTTATTAATTTTCTACCTAATTTTTCTTTCTATTAAATATTAATAATAAAATTAGAAGAATGAGGGAATTGTGCGCCAACGCGTGTGCATGCATTTTCCCCACTTAATTAAAATAATAATAATAAAATTTATAAATGAACTGAGAAAATTAACTAATGGTATCAGTATTAACAGAAAAAGGTGGTAATTTCTACTCCATGTAATAATAATATTGTTAGAAGTATTGATATTTGTTATTAATTACTCTATTCTTGAGAGCAATTCTAGTTTGGTTATAATGACCTTAAACAAAAGTTACATAGATTTGAGATTAACTATACATTTAATTAATTTTGTGTTAAAAAACTGTTTCTTATCTCGGCTATAATATATATATATATATATTAACATTAATTCCTACTATATTGTTTACTGTGTTGGGCGGTTGGAATGGTAAAACAAATTGGACTATTTATTATAGTCTGAAAAAATTATATGAAAAGCCCGCCATCATAAAAAAAGTATTATGCATGTAGTTATGCATCTGTAAAATGCAGTGTCTTAATAGATACAAAAAAAAATTTTGTGAATAAATAAAAAGTGAAAAGTTTAATAACTTTTATCATAAGAAAAGAAACAGAATTATTATATTAATAGTAAAATAAGAAGCATTAAAGTTAGTCAAGTTTAGAAATATGAAGACAGCTTTCCAGGGAGAATTGAATTTAATGAATAATTACTATGAAGGACCTCCACAACAAAGTCCAAGACTATCAGCATTAGATGCAGGAGCTACAGGGTTTAGCTTAAATGAAATATTTAAAGTAGCAACTTTTGCAACAAGTTTTGATCATAGTTTATTTGGTATAACAAATGCAAGAGCAGCAATGGCTACATCATATTTTATTGGACTTGGATCTTTTATTGGATTCATAATATTAATAGCTTTAATTCGAATTATATACTTTGCTGCTAAAAAGAGAAATAGTAGATCTGAGTATACCAATCCAAATTCACAAAGATTCGTTGTTAGATCATCTGACGATATTGTTTCAAATAATTTTGGATCTGATAAATTTCCAGCTATTTCTAATAGAGCAAAAGTTTAATTTAAGATTTAATAACCTACAGAGTTAAACAATTATTAATGTTCAACGATCAATATTAATATTAAATTATTTTATTCAAATTTTAATTATTTTTGTTATATGCACACAAAATTAAAATATAATGCACACAAATTTTGAAAATAGTTATTTTAAAAATTTGTAAAGAGTTCCATATTTCAAGTCAATACAAGTTTTAGTGTTACATTTTCTTCACTTTATAACTATGGTTTAATGTGAAAAGTAAAGAATTTGATAGATTAATAATAGATAAGAAATTTTATTCAGACAAAAAGAAGATAAAATTTTCTAAAATCTATTTATCCATCTTTTTTTTCTGTGATTTTTCAAACTATTCTCTTTTCATTATTTTCTATCTGAATTTTATCATTTATTTCTTTTCCTATGATTTTTATCTCTAATTTTTTTTTCCCTTATTTTTTTAAATTCTTATTTATTTTTTTTTATCATTAATTCTTATAAAAAAAAATGGCGCGCGCCAAACAACGGGACGGCGGGCTTTCTGAGATGAGAAATAATTAATTAAAGAGTAAAAAGGATAAGAAAAACTAGTCAATAATAATATTAGTAATATAGTATAAAAATTTACATTAAAGATCAGGATTGGATTGATAGAGAAAAAGGAGTAACCAACTGATCGTATTTGTTGAATTAAAAAGTGTACTAATTACTTTTACTTGGGGATATTGGCTTGTAAAGAAGATTATTATATTATTGTATAATTTCAAAATTTCTTCTAAAAAAAAAGAGAGATAATTTATATATTATATATATATATATATATATATATATTTAGATAGTAATATATTATATTATAAATATCGAAAGGTTGAAAGAAATATATTAGTGAATAAGAGAATAAAAAAAAATGATGCAGCTAGTATTTACTTCAAATGGAAATGGACGTTCAACTTCAATCCTTTTGTGTGACTGGCTATTCACAATTTTAGATTACTTAGATAAGAAAAAATCGAATTCATTTTATGAAAAAGTTTGTAAATTGGTTAGAGATGATATATCTGAAGTAGATATGGCATCTGTATTTGAATTACTTGTTGAAAATTTGGATGGAATATTTGAGATTTTGAAGGATGCTGAGGTAAAGAAAGAAATAGTAATACGTGATGATGTTAAACGAAGTTTTGGAGAGTTATATAAAGAATCAGAGGAATTCTTTATACCATTAATTTCAATGCTTCTTCATCCAAAGTTTGATAAATCAAGAATTGATACATGTAAGAAGATTTTCCTTGAAAAATTAATGAGTAAAGGTGAAATTCCAAAATTGAGAATTAATGTATTACAGGTTTATTATGATATTTTTGGTCAAGATCTTGAACTTCTAGTAAATATATTAAAATATAAGGCACAATATGGTTGTTTTAATAACTTTGAAACAATGGAATCTTCATTAGATATGTTAGAAAAGAAGATTACAAATATTGATGAATCAAAATCTGAACTGAAGAGAAATTTGTATTTGGGTATGTATGATATTATATCATCAGAATCAAAAGATAATAAGAATTATTTGAATAAGAAAGCTTATGATTATTTAGTTGGATTCTTTGAAACTTTTAAATCAAAAGATGAGATTTCTCAATCAATAAAATCAAATAGCCGCATACTTGATTTAGGAGTACAGTTTCTTATTTCAACCATTCTTTTACCAGAAATATTATTCTTTGATTCATTACTATCAATGCCAATTTACCAATATATTAAGGAAAATTACTCAAAAGAGTATAAAGTCTTATTGGAATTATTTGATATATGTTATCAAGGCACAGTTGGAGATTTCCATGATAAACTTCAAAATAATAACCAAGAATATCAGAACTTTCTTGATAAATTACCAATTTTAAAGGCTAATGAAAGTAATATTGTTAATAAACTTCAATTATTAACTATTTCAACATTGGCAAAAGGTAAATCATCTATTAAGTTAGATGAACTTGAAAAAGAATTCAGACTATCATCATTTGATACTCAAGATGCTGTAGTTAATGCAATAAGTGTTGGACTTATTGATGGAAATATCTCAGAGAATTCCAATACTGTTAATATTAATTGCGTTACAAAGAGACAATTTGGTAAAGCTGAATGGGAATCTTTGGATAAAAAACTTAATCAATGGATGGGACATCTTACTTCTCTTTCTTCTATTCTTGCTAATAATAGCAATAATAATAATAATACCAATAATAATAATGTTAATAATAATAGTAATAATGAGTAGTTTAATAATTAATTATGCTGTATGAGATGAGAATACTTAGAACAAAGTTTTCATGCGGAAAATCAATCTCAAATTGCTTGATATTTTTATTAGCTTTTCATTTAATTTTAAATTTATCAATTCTTATATATATTATATTATTACTTGCATCATATCATTCCATCATGCAATAAAATATATTCATTTTTACATTCACCAAATCGGATCGAATCTTTCTCAATTAACTCATAATATCTTCTTGACTCTATTCTCTCATCATTAATAAATGTACCATACTTGCTATCTAAATCTATTATATATATTGTTGGAATACCTTTCTTATTAACTCTATGTTGTATTACTGCATGTTGATCTTCTATCGAGTCTTCTTTTAAGTTTATATTAACTACTCTTGCATCCTTACCTTATTTATCAAAGAAAAAAGATAATTAATTAATTAACTGAAATTTTCATCAAAAATTACCTATTAAATAATATTCATTATTATATAATGGTATTGTTTCATTATATACGTGTTGTCCACATGAACTGTCATTATTTACATGCACAATACCGGTATTGTCATTTTTCCCCACATCATGTGGATAATTATATTTAAATACATAAAGTTTCCATTTTTTATGTGAATTGCATGAATCTGAAGGTTTTGAATACTTTTTTTTTTAATAAAGTTTTCTTAAACTTATTTAAAAACATACCTTTAGAAATACTCCATTTAGAGAGTTTGATTCCTTAGCTAATAATCCAGAAGGCTCGAAATTTATCTTGTTGTTATGAATTTCATTGCCAAATTCATTGATTTTATATGATTGCATTTTGTTATTATAGTAGTTTCTTTTTTTTTTTTTTTAATAATATAAAACACTTTATTGAAATAGTTTTTACTAGTAATATTATTTATAATACAATAAGAGGGAAAATAAAAATATATTAAAGTCCAAAAATTTAATAATTATTTTAATTATTACTTTATTGCCATAAATTATGTTGAATTATTGTGTGATCATTGTATTCATTTATAAATTTAATTTTGGATTTCAATGTTAAGGTTGAATTATTCTTTGGTCAGAATATATATTTATATATAAATATGTTTTTTTTTTGGCGTGAGGGGATAATTTAGATATATTAAAAGAAAAATTGGAGATATTATTATTATTATTATTGTTATAAAAGGCGTAAAATTAAATAATTATATTGGATAATTTATTCGTATTTTTAAAGATTTATCTTTGAAAAGAAAAAAGAATTGTACATAATATGTTATAGTAGATACCAATTTAATTTAATGATATTAATTTTTGCATAATAATATATAAAGGGAAAAAAATAAAGAAGATTGCATGCAAATCACCCAAAATAAATTAAAAAACAATTAAATTTGAAAATGAATCCAAATGGAAGATATCATGATGAAGAAATAATTAATGCCTTAAAAATTTGGTCAAAATGTCTTCCAAGTGAAACTGACAATACAGTAAAATATTTATGTAAGTTTTAATAATAAATAATAATATAATAATAATAATATTAATTTGAATAATAGGCGATATATATCCAGAATCATCCAAAGAAATTTTTCAAAGAATTGAAACCCCATTAAAAGTGATTTTAGATTTGGAAACAAAAATGTATTATTTAGGATGTAACTCAAACAGAATTGAAAATTATTTTAGATCACCATATACATATAAATTTTATATTGATCCAAAATCTAAAGAGGAATATGATTCTGAAAAAGCAGAAAGTTTTAAAGAAATTGCAAATAATGATTTAAACCATTTAAAAATGCTGGAAACAGAATTTCAAAAAGTTTACGAGATTTATTGTCAAAATTATACATATATAAATGGTGGATTAGAAGAAGATATATGTGATCATGGAGTTTTATTGAGTAATGTTTATTGTTATGATCTTGAAGGAGATTCTTTTGGAACTTGTTTTGTAATGAAACATATAATTAATCCATTCAATTTTTTAAATGATAATATTAATGAAAAATCTTCAACAAATGATTTAACTGAAATAGTTTATTTTTTGGATATTATACATAATGTAGAAACTGTACTTTCTCATTCATCAGGAATTGCAACATATAGAGTTGGATCAACTTATTATTATGGATTTAAAGATAAACAAAAAAAACATTCATCTTCTGGAGATGATGAAAATAATTATAATAATGAAACCATTTTATTTGATGGATGTAAAACTAACTGGGTAGAAAAAAAATTTGAATTGAGTGATACTAAATTCTTAAAGAGCTTTTTAAGATCAAATACTAAATCCAATTTTAATGACGAAGTTAGTAATGAGAATAATATGCAAAATATTGCTATTGACAGAAATTCTATTACTATTATTAATAATCAAACAATTTATTATCATATTTCAAATATTGGGAAACTAATTGAATCTATTGATAATAATGTTATGAAACAAATTCAACATGTAATGATTGATAACCTTTTAAATATTTCCAATAATTTACATGAATAATTCCAAATTTCATAATAATTGATTATCCATATTTATTCTGTATTATATCGCATATTTTATATTTGATTTTTTAAAATTAAAAAAAAAAGAAAAAATTCTATTAATTATATTCACAAAACAATTGTTACGTGTCAACTATTACAAATTGCATGCAATTTGTAATGCATGCATGCTTTAAGCATTAGTTAAAAAAAAAAAATGAAATTAATTATAGCCTTTTAAAGCTAAGATTTCTAATTCTTCTTGAATTAAATCTTTAATTGAAGCTATATTACCATTTTTAAGGTGATCATCCCAGTCATAATTTTGACTTTTATAACATCCTTGAAAAGCAATCATTGCATAGTAAAAATTATCTCTTCCTAGTTCTGGATCAACTCTGAACCTGATTTCATAGCTTCTATTTTCTGTCTCAAAAATTATCATTTTAACAATACTTGTATTATATTTATGTTCAATGGTGAAGAAAAATCTATCAAATTCAAATTCTATTGATTTATGATAACTTAACTTATATTCAATAGAATTCGCCTCTGTATTCCCATTCTTATTATCCTTAACTACTTTTAACAATTTTCTTTTTTTTCTTCTCTCTTTCTTTTCATCTTTTTTAGTATTATAGGATATTTTTACAATTCCATCCATTAATTTTGACTCAAATGTTCCCCTATATGTTTCCCTTTTAAATGCTAAATAGTCATTTTCCTCGCAATAGTCATCATCATCATCATATTCATTTTCTTCTCGATTCTTATTTTTTGAATCAGAGTCAGAATCGGAATCAGAATCAGAATCAGAATCAGAATCGGTTCCAGATTCCGATTTGGAATTTGCATCTGAATCTGAATGTTGTTCTGGATCTTGTTTATTCTTCCCATGTTTTGCAATTTTAGATTTACTTTTATAATCCTTTACTTGACCATCTTCCTCATCATCATCATCATCATCTTCATCATCATCGTCATCGTCATCGTCATCGCCATCTTCATTCTCACCATCTTCGTTATCATCATCTTCATCATCATTATCTTCATCATCATCCTTATTTCCATCTTCATCTTCATCATTTTCATCTTCATTATCAATGTGTTTCTTCTTTTTCTTTTTATTCTTCTTCTTCTTCTTTTTCTTCTTATCTTCCTGATTATTTTCATCTTGACCACCTTTTTTATTATTGGAATTCGAATTTTTTGCAACGTCTTCATTATCTAATTTAAATGAAGGCCTTGGACGGTCTAATAGAATTATATTACAAGAAAAACTTTCATTACAAATAAAACTTAAAATCTGATGAGCCATATAATCTGGTATAAGAACAGGCCTAGATATAAGTTAATATCAAAAAATTGTTATAATTATTATATTATTAAAATAACTTACCCAATAATTGTCTCTTCTGTAATATATTTATCTAAATCAGTATCTTTTTCTGAATTAAAGTTTGATTTTATAAGAGATTCAGAATCATCTTCATGATTAATCAGTTTTTTTTGACCATTAAAATGTAAATCTTTAGCTTGAATTAGATTAATCTGATTCTTATTTATAGTATTCCCCCTAAATACTGTAACACTTAAATAATGACCAATAGTTTCTCTTGATATATACCATTCAAAACCTTCAAACAATGGAAGAGGGTCAACCAAAGAATAATCATCACCTTCGGTTATTATTTGAGGAGTCATATGCCATCTTACATGTTTTATTGGATTAAAACTCTTATTTTCACTTATATCTATAATTTTAACTTTATTATCAGCCGAAATATTTCCTTGTATTTTAAATCCTTTATTATTGATTCCCATTGGCCCATGCCATTTAAGTGGATTTTTTTCGTAATATTTATATAAATATTGTCCACGAATATTTGGCTGTTCTTCAATTTCTTCTTCAATTTTTTTTACCTCATACTCAACAGCTTCTATTTCCTCATCTTCTATTTCTTTAAATTTTACTTTTTTAATTTCATCCCTCAAATTAAAAGTTCCTTGGAATTGTACATTTTCAATCTTCTCTCTTATTGGTTTCTCCCTTTCAGGATATATAGGAACTATATGATCCTCAACTTTTAAAAATCGGTATCTCTATTATTATAAATAGAATTAAAATATTTATAATTAGTATTATTTATTTTTTTTTATTAATGATTTCAACTTACCATGCATAGATTAGTAGTAAGTCTAATTCCCTATTATTTATATTAAGTTTTAATTTAAAAATAAAAAAATTACACATAATAAGTTGGATTATTTTGATATATATAATGTAACACACTTACCCTTTTTCCATTAGAAAATGAAGGAACCATATCCTCAGTAATTCCGAATCTAGAAGTCTTTTTCTTCTCATTATTAAAATATGGAATAGTTTCAATATATTTCTTCAAATAATCCATTTTTAATATATTAAAACTAGAAAAAATTGATCAAAGCTTGACACTTCTTATGATTCATTTGAATCTTAATAATTTATTTAAAAAACATATCCATTTATTTTATAATTTAATATTTTTGAATGAATGACGTAATGTCATGCAAATACAAATAATTTTTTTTCCATTCACCCAATTAAAATTCCACGTCATTTTACCGGTATAGGCGCCAAAATTTGAGTTTTTTAAATTAATAGTAATCGAATGTCTTAATTTGACATAACGAAAATAATAAAAAAAACGAGTAAACAAATGGAAATGGAAAATCATTATACAATTTGAGTATTTAAACTTCTCAGAGTTTCAATTATTAAATAGTTTAAGGTTTCTAATATATTAAATTAAAACTACTTATTACTTTAAGCTTAGCTTAGTAGTAGAGCTTTAAAGGAAAATGACCAAGTTATCCCCTTGGGAAAATTGGAAAAATGTATTAAAGTCTCCAAAAACAGTTTTAGCTCCAATGGTAGATGGCAGTGAATTAGCTTTTCGCCTTATTTGCAAAAAGTATGGATGTGATTTAGGATATTCACCAATGTACCATTCTGGATTATTTTCAAAACTACAAGGTTATAGAGAGACAAATTTTCAAACATGTGAAGAGGATGACCCAATGATAGTTCAATTTTGTGGAAATGATCCAGAAACTCTAGTAAAAGCTTCAAAATTTATTGATGATAAAGTTAAAGGAATTGATATAAATTTTGGATGCCCACAAAATATTGCAAAGAGGGGAAATTATGGTGCATTTCTATTATCAAATCCAGACTTGATGGAAAGAATCATTTCAACATTATCAGAAAGTGATTTAAAATGCCCAGTATCATGTAAAATTAGAATACTTGATCATCATGATTTACAACCAACAATAAATTTAATCAAAAGGTTGGAGTCTGCTGGTGCCTGTATGATTGCTGTACATGGAAGAACAATGACTTCTAGAGGAGTGTTGACAGGACCAGCTAATTGGGAGGCTTTAAAAATTTTAAAATCAAGATGTTCAATTCCATTTATTGCTAATGGTGGTATTTCCAATTATGAGGATATTCAAAAATGTTTGAATTATACAGGAGCTGATGCAGTAATGAGTGCTGAAGGAATTTTAGAGAATCCATGGCTATTTCAAGGTTTTAAAACTCCAGAAGCCATTAATAATAAACCTTCACAATTTCAAATAGCACTCGAATATTTGGATTATTGTATTCTTTATCCACCTCCAAATGTTGGAATTATTCGAACACATCTTTATAGGATTTTTCATACTATATTTAGTCTCCCAGGAGCTCATATATTTAGAGATGAAATTAATAATTCACATCAAGTACATGAATTCCAACTATTTGTTCAAAATCTGGAGAATTTTTACAATACTAAAATTGTTCATGAACTTAGAAATTTTTCAGGAAAAATTCCACAAATTGGATTCTGGTATATTAGACATCGCCATGATAAGCTTGATCATAATGTTACTAGAGAACTTATTTCAATTTATAATTATCAACGACAAAAACTTCCTACAATTCTTCAATTTAATGAATGTGATATGACTGATGTAAAGGTATCCAATAACTTAGAAATTCAATCAGATGATGATATCTCTAATCTATTTTCTCTTTAATGATTTATTATTAATAATTATATTTACACAAAATATATTTATTCTAAATTGCATGTTTTTACCGCCCACACGTCATCTTTTGATTATTATTGTTTTCTTCTTCCCCCCACCACGAAACACATTATTACTGAATAACACAATCATGAAAATTAATTTGTTAATATTTTTGATTAGTTGGTTAAATTATTTATCCATTTTTTCTCACTATGAAAATAACCACTAAATACTTTTTTTTTTTCTTTATAAAATTGCACAATATTTCAAGGTAAACATGTTGGCGGGAAAGGCAATTTGCGATTTGTTCTTGGATATACAATATTGACACGTAAGGCACACACAATAAAAGGGGAATATCATTAAAAAAAAGTAAAGAGGGGTAACATTTAAAAAGAAAAGTTGCAAAGAATTGAATTACTATTTTTAAAAAGTCTAGGAAAGAATATATGGAAATTAAGTACTTGGCTATATTATTCAGTATATTAACAAGTATAT
Organism: Cryptosporidium parvum Iowa II; assembly: GCF_000165345.1. Taxonomy (NCBI): domain Eukaryota; phylum Apicomplexa; class Conoidasida; order Eucoccidiorida; family Cryptosporidiidae; genus Cryptosporidium; species Cryptosporidium parvum. The sequence continues at coordinate 757,531 of NC_006980.1, read as the reverse complement.
TGATCATTTCGATAATATTATGGTTATCAATAATAAATCTACCATGTATAACTAAAGAAAGAAAAAATAAACATAAAAAAGATTAACAGGAATCATTATCATTACTTTGATTATCTCTCTTGTCTTCAGTTTCAATTTCAAATTTATGTTTATTATTTAAATCACCATTTTGGATATTTTCTGAAAATAAACAGTAAAGATGAAATAAAAGGTCTCTGGATACACTTGGTTTATGTTTCTTCTTTTTAGGTCCAAATTTCATATTTCTAATTTCTTCACATTTTTTTAAAACTTTTGAATACAAGTCATCAAATGTTATTTCACTTGACATTTCCTCGTACATTTTATATGGAGTTGGCCAAATTTCTAAAAGAGTCTCAGTAGCTTCTGGACCACATCCTTTAATACTTCTAAGTTGTTTTCCAAAAGTTTCTTCAACTGTAAGATTTGAAGATTTTTTACTATTAATTTCCCAATCTTTAAAAGATGGTCTATCTTGTGCAATTTTTGTTATAATATAAGATTTATCAAAGAATTCATCTTGTTTAATTTCTGTATTACGCCATCTATTACTTACATTTCTGGTAATCATTTGATGCATTCCAATAAGAAGAGTCAAAGTATGTCCAATTGATTGACTTTGTAGAATATGAAAGCCTGCAATAAATTGAGTATTAGCTTGAGCACTTCTCAAAACTTGTTTTGGAGCAATTTTACCACTACTAATTGGTCCATTACTACTACTTGACCAAATTATATTTTCATGAATTGAATTTAAATCTTCAAGTAAGTAAATTACATTTTCAACACCAATTGATCTCATTAATCTATATTTTTGTTCTTCGTATCTTCCATCTAAAATACTTGAACACATATCACTTCCAGTTTTTCTTTCAATAATCCATGGTAATACAAAAGAATCATCAATTGATGTAATTTCATCATTATCTTCAAGTTTTGGTCTTGCTACCCATATTATATCTCCAATTGGAAGATTCTTAAGTTCAATTCTAATACCCTGGTCAATTAATCTATTTAATAAATATTTTGGAATACCTGAAGATTTACTACTAAAATTATTATTATTATTATTATTATTATTATTATTATCATCATCATAACAATTATTAATATTATCATTATTTAATGAACTATTAAAATTATTAACTTCTCTATAATCAATAATCATAACAATCTCATAATCTATGAATACTTTGGTCTTTCTTTTAAAATCAAATAATTTAATTATTTCAAATATATTATTTTGTGATATTATATTATTAAATTGTTCTTTTTTATAATTAGTAAATATATATTCAAATAATTCATTATATTTTATACATTCCATGGAAATTTCATTTCCTTTATTAGTTAAATTATAACATATCTTTTCAGATTCTATAGGAAATCCTTCAATTTTAAAATGATGTTTATTCAATTGAATAATATCTTGTTTAATAAGCTGTTTAATAGTCTTTTCAGCTTTTTTTAAAGTCATTTTAGGCTCATAGAATTCTTTGAGAAAATTATATAATCCTTGTATTCTTTCAAGATCAATATCTTTACAAGGCTTTAAAATCTGAAGAATAGCAATAATAACAATAATACTCCATTTTTCACCATATATTTGAGGTATACCTTGATTACTATTTTTATTATTATTATTATTTGTTTCAATTTTATTATTAAATTCTTTTTCATTAAGCTTTTCTTCTTCAAGAGTTTCTAATATGGAATTATCAGCTTCTGGATTTTGTGTAAGAATAGGATCTACAATTAGATTAAGTTCATTAATTTTATTTTCACGATATTCAATACATTTTTGTTGATAATCTTTTAATTCTCTTAATTGATTTATACGATCAGATTTGATAAGTTTTTCAAGTTGAGATCCTAAATAATTACCAATACCTTCAAGTATTTGAAATTGTTGATGACTAATAATTGGTACCGGATATTGTTTAATACTATTAATTGCTTTTTTGATCATTGACATTCTTTGTATAGTTTTTGTATTTTTTTTCATTTTTTCAAGGTAATCTAGATATATTAAGTTAAATGGATGTGCTTTTCCAATATATGGACTTTTTTTTAATAGATTTTCTTCATAATTATCTATATCTGAATTTTCTTCTTTAAATCTTTTACTTTTGAAATCAATATGTTCTTCTTGGTCTTCAGATTCATAATTATCATTTTCTTCTTTCTTAGTAGAATTTCTATGACTTTTTGTGCTTATTCTTTTCTTTCTGATTTTTATTGAATTCAAAATCTTAAAATTTTCCATATGTAATTCAGGTGATTTTTTTTTTCAAATTTTGATTAAATTCTTGTTGATTTATTATATTTTCTTCATTCCATTATTTTACTTTTGAAAATGAAAACTAAAGTTCAGATTAATAAAGAGATTGAAATATTAAAAAAAAAAAGTTAATTATAAATTAAATGACGAATATTATTTGAAAATATTAAAAGAGATAAACACACACAATCAAAATTTTTATAATATGTATACTAAAAAATAATTTCGCACATTTTCCCCCCATTTCGTTACCTTTTTTTTAAGAAAATATTTATTTTACCATTATTCTCCAATGTTACCGCCAAAACATTTTAATAATTTCGGTACCATATATTACATCCACTAATATACAGCAATCGGCGCGCGCGCCTTTGGATTCAGTGGAATATTAAAATGATTGGAAATAAATTATATATAATAATTAAATATTAATCAGCATAATAATGATGATTGTCGTATTCATCTTCTTGGGAGGAATATTGTTGGGTTTGCAGTTGGGTAGTAGAATTGATAGGTAGAGTATTTATCCAAAGATTTTGTAGATCAGAAAGTGTGTGAAAGCATTCATTTGAACCAAAATTTAGTTCAATAAGCCCCAAGTTTGAAACATCCAATGCTTTAGGAAGAGTCAAATGTTTATAGTTTGCCTTCAGTTTAGCTTGTCTTCTATTGATTAGGTCTTGGAAAAGTTCTAAAATGGGAAAAAGAAATATAATAAGTGAAATTATATATAATTAAATTACAATATTTATAGTGTGTATTTATTGAAATATTAATACATGTATTAATTTAACTTACTTTTTACTTTACTTTTTTTTCCATTAAATGGATCATTTCTAAGTTGGAAATATATATTTGCAATTTGATAATAATAAAAATCAATAAAGCAAAATGTTTCTTGTCCAAGTTTATCTTCATCGACAAGTAATTTTCTAAGTCCTTCTTGAGTGAGCCAATTTGGAGGTATTAGTTTACATAGATTTTTGGAATCCAAATACTTTGCAATCCATAGAGGTACTTTGCTCTTTTGATAAGGTATAAATGGCCCAATTTCAACCTAGAAATTAAAAAAGAAATGATTTTTACTTGATATTTTCCAAAAAATTTGAACTTACTGAAAATATTAACTTTTTTTCCATCTTTATATTGGGGATAATATCCACATAAGTTTGTTCTTCTGCAATAAATAAACTCTCTTCAAAGGAAATACCCTTATCACTTTTTATTTCAAAAGGACATGTTAAATTGCTCATTATAATTTCAATGAAAAAAGCTGTTATTTTGTTTATGATATAAATTTCAACAAAATCTACAACCTTGATTGTTTTTACTTGTCCTTATTAATTCAAAATTTATTTTAATTATTCGATACCTTTCATTAACGTTACAAACAATAAAATAATTTGTTTAAAGAATTTACACACACTTGGCGCCAAAATGGCAAAAAATACATTTCTTCTGTGGGTAATAAGAAATTAATTTTAAGCACAGAATATAGAAAGAGGATAACTATAAAATAAGAAATTAAAATTATTAGATATAAGTTAACTATAAAAAACAATAACACTAATAATTAATTGTAAAGAGAAGATTATAATAAATTCATTTTTTTTTTACTTGTATAATTATATTATTAGTATTTATTAAAGAAAAAGAAAACTAACAAAGTAACTTTTTCAGTTTTCTTTCTCCTAGACCTGCTTCATATGTAAGACCAACAGAATATGCCATCTTAATTGCTTGATTCAATTCATTCACATTAGTTGCCATTCTAAGCATTGTTCTTATTTTCTCACTAATATCTTCAATATCATTCTCTTTCTCATCAAATTTGTTTATATTGTCTATCTGTTCATTAGTCTTTTCATCGCTTACTTGAGTTTCTATATTAAAATTTGAATTTTCTTTTAATTGTTTTGATAATTCAGAATTATATGTTGTTGATTCTGTCATATTATTGTGAGTATTTATTATATTAGAATTGTTAATATCTTTTTCATTATTATTGGTAATTTTAATAGAATTTATACTATTATCATTATTTTTGGTAAAAGAAGAAGTAGTAGTAGTAGTAGTAGTAGTAGTAGTTGTTGTTGTTGTGTTACTATTTGATAATATTAACGGTTCTGCCGAAGAAGATGAGAATGAATATGATGAAGAAGTTAATGAAGGCGAATTACATCCAGTATTAGCAACGGCAACAACTGAAGAAATTGATTTTTCATCTCCAGAATTTTCATACTGAAAATTATGAGTTTTTGTTACTACTGTTGTAGATGGTTGCTCTAAATAATTTGGAGATGATACTGAGGCAGAATTAGTATTTGTATTAGAATTAATAGTAATGGAAGATGATGCAACAGTACCAGCAGTTAAAGAATGTATTTGTTGTTGTTGTTGTTGTTGTTGTATAAGTGATTGTGCAATCATTGGAGATTGTATTAATGTTTGAATTTCTGGTGAAATTGGATGTTGAATTATTGGATGATGAATTATTGGTTGTATCTGCTGCTGCATCGCTGGTTGAATCATACTTGAAATAATATTTAATCCAGTATTATTATTATTATTATTTGTATCAATTGGTGGTATTCTTGAATCATGATCCATTGAATTCTCTAACATAATACCATGGCCCCTACCAATCATCATATTTTCAACCAGATGTATCGATTGACCTCTAAAAATACCTGGTATTCCTTTTGACTCAAGTATCATATTGATCACAGTTTCTTCTTCTGGGCCATATTTAGTTGAAACATATTCTATCACAGTTCTTATTGCCTCTCTGTAAACTTCTATAGATGCCATAATTCTAATTTATAAGTTTTATTAATCCTTTACCTTACTTGAATTTTAGACCTTATATCAAATATTATTGTATTTTTCAATATATGTTATACACGTCTCTGAGCCCGCCCAAATGATTAATAATAATTTTTTAATAAAAGAATAAATATTAGTAAAATTAATTAATGCGATAATAATAACGAAAAATAATAATTATATTATTATTACTTTTACCAATTTAATATAGTGATAATTGACCATTTTTTTTAAAATCATCTTGAGTAATTTTGAAAATCCAAGTTAATAAATTAATTAATTAGAAAAAGAAACTTCAATGCAATACCAGCAACTGTAAATTATTGAAAGATTATTATTGTTATTATTACTTACTTTTATTCTTAAAGCTGATTATTATTTTAATTTAAAAAAAAATGATTTGAAATGATTAACAATATTCTGGATCTCATTAAACAAGGTACTGAAAAAGAAAAGATTGGGAATCTGGAAGAAGCATTGAATATATATATTTCAGCTCTTCAAAAATGGGACCATATTTGTAAATATCAAAATGATGAAAGAGTTAAAAAAGTTCTTCTTACTAGAATGGAACAATTAGTTTCCAGAGCTGAACAAATAAAGAATTTGATTAATAACAATGGAAAAGGATCAAAAACCATTTCTAATCCAAATTTAGCTTCAACTTCAACACCAGGTTTATCATCATCTTCATCTTCAGAAAATATTTCTAAAAGTTCCCAAAATCCATCAAATATTAATGATCCTCTTAAAGATGCAATCCGTAGTTGTATTTTAATGGAAAGCCCAAATATCTCTTGGGATGATATTATAGGACTTGAACAAGCAAAAACTTCTCTTAAAGAGGCAGTAATTCTACCAGCCAAATTTCCTGAATTATTTCAAGGAAAATTAAAGCCTTGGAAAGGCATTCTTTTATATGGACCACCAGGTACTGGAAAAACTTTTCTTGCTAAAGCTTGTGCAACTGAAATGAAGGGTACATTTCTTTCCATTTCTAGTGCTGATCTTACTAGTAAATGGCAAGGTGAATCAGAAAAGCTAATTAAAGCTTTATTTGATGTTGCTAGAGAAAGAGCTCCTTCTATCATTTTTATTGATGAAATTGATAGTTTATGTAGTAGCCGTAATGAACAAGAAAATGAAGCAACCAGACGTATTAAAACAGAATTTCTTGTTCAAATGGATGGCGTAAATTCAAATTCTAATAACAACAATTTTAAGCCCATTCTAGTACTTGGTACTACAAATATACCCTGGGAAATTGATTCAGGAATTCGTAGGAGATTTGAAAGAAGAATTTATATCCCACTTCCAGATGAAGAATCCCGTGTATTGTTGATTAAGAATGGTTTAAAATCCATTAATCATTCTTTAATTGATGATGATATTAATTATATAGCAAAGATGACTCATGGTTATAGTTCCAGCGATGTCTCTATATTAATTAAAGATGCTTTATTTGAACCAATACGTAAATGTAGTGAATCCAATTGGTTTAAAAAAGTTGTTATAATGAATAATAATGATGAAATCACTAATAATAATGCTGAAAATTTTAAGATTTATTGGACTCCTTGTTCCCAACCTTCAAATATTGATCATTATGATAAAGAACTATATAGAAAAACTTCACTTTATGATATTCCGAACAACCAGCTTTTACCTCCAAAATTAACTAAATCTGACCTTATTCATGTATTATCAAAAACCAAATCTTCAATTACAAATCTTGATATTGACAAATTCACTGAATGGACTAATAAATTTGGACTTTCTGGTGAATAATAGTAAAAATTATAATTTTTCATTTCTTTAATGTATATATTAATACTTATTACCCATTAAAATGTAACTTCGTTATTTTTAAAAAAAAGTCAACTCCATTTTCAAATTTTATTTTCTCCCTTTTCAATGAATACAAATTTATTCTCATAAATATTAATTTGAATTCATTTAATTTTTTGGCATACAGAGTCACTGTAATTGATAACTTCTTGAATAAAAAAACAATTTGAGAGTTCACTGATCTTATGGTGCTAAGTCATGCCTATATTAAATACAATTATCGGATCTTTGTTGATATTTCATTGTGCTTGTTGCACTCGTCTCTGATATTAACATTATCCCAAGTTTTTACAATTAATTATTATTGTTATTATTCCCTTTTTTTATTCTCTTATTTCCAACTTATCTTTGTAGTTCTTTTTCTCAATAATTACTGAGAAATCCACTTTGTTTGTTATTATTATTTTTCGCATCTATGCATGCATATTCACATGCATTTTTTTAAAAAAATTGTCCACATAGTTGTACATGCAATTAATCAAATCCCTATACCGGTTCAGAACCAAACACGTCACTTTTGACATCCACATAGAATCTGCGTTGCCCCACAAATTTACCCAACGCAAAGAGTCCTTTGCGCCACGTCTAGTCTCCGCCGTGATTTATTAGCATAATCTACAGAGGTTAAAGTTAGGATGGGGGCAGAATAAAGGGCAAATCAAGGTAGCATTAACACAAGAAAAGTATGAGGAGATAATAATATTGATATTATTATAGTAATAAATAATAATATTATTATTAATAATAATAGTAAAATAATAATAAAAAAAAATAAAAAAAAATAAAAAAAATAATATTTGCTCTTGAATAATACAAAAAAAATTATTAATATTACTTAAAGATCTTTAACATGGAAATTTGTTGAATTTAATATAGTTTTCTGTATATGAACTTGATTTTTTACTAATAAATATTTATTAGTAAATTGATCACATACGATTTAAATATAATGAAATATTTAATCTTTTATATGTAATTAAAGAATCATTTAATTTTAATATCATTACAAACAATACATGAATTGATCAATTTTGTAAATAAATAAATGATTAATTAAGTTTCTAATTATTAATATTGGATAATTGAATGAATATTTTGGATTATATTAATACTACAATTGATCAAGCGATTGTCGTGAATAGCTTCTGCATTAATTAATTTATATGGTTCATAAAGTTTTATATAGAGAGTTCCAAGAAGGTTCTCCAAATGACATTTCAATTGACGATAATGATAATTATGAAGAATATTTAAAATATAATGTAACGCACATTACAAGTATTCAACATAATTATTATGATATACTAATTAGATTAATTGGTGTACTTCAAGTGCTTGGACTACTTATTCAAACTATATTAATTTGGTATAATCTTTATATTGGATTTTTAAGCTTTGAATTTCTGGCTTTACTTGATCTTTCACTATTATCAATTATGTATATCTTTATCTCCCCTAACGTTAATTTACTTGTAATTTTTGGATTCTTATGGTTGGTCTCACCTATATTAATCACATTAACAGCTTCTTTCAGTGACGATACAATTATTGCGCTTTGTACTATAGCTTTTTTACTTTACCTTTTATCACATGATTATACAATTATTTACAAGGACCTGAAAGAAATTGAACATCAAAATACTGATGTTGTTGCATTAAATCTTTCAATGCTTGGATCCATATTACTTGCATCTAGACTTGAAAATAATATACAAGTTTACTTTTTTCTATGCTTCAGTATACATATTTTATATTTTAGCAGAATGGTAAGACATAATTTATGGAATAATTTACCAAAGGTTTATCTTTATGTACTAACGCCAATTACATCTATTACCCCAATTTGGTTTTTATATTATCCACTTAATATTGTTTACACCATTATTTGTGCTGTAATTATTTCCGGAACTATATTATATGTTTATTGTGGTTCAAATTATAAAAATGTCATATTTGGTCCCTGGGATGTTGCAACAATTAATGAATAGCTGTAAGTCTGGTGGATAAATACTTATATTTGCATGCATATATTTATGCATATATAGATAAATATTTCTATACTTTTAATTATAAATAATCATTTAAATTTTATTTTCTTATTTATTTTTTTTTTCTATTTCATTTTTTCTCTATATTTTGATTTATATTAGGACCTATCATCAATTTCTGTACCAACTTTGGATCGTATTCAATTCCTTGAAATGGAGAATTTTCTTTATTCCATGATTCTTTTAAAACTTGATGAATATCAAAATTATTATTATTATTATTATTATTATTATTATTGTTATTATTGTTATTTATTAATTTAATTATTTCAGATTTTGTTCGTTCATCACAATCTCTGAAATTCTTTCTTCCTTGAACTTGAGATAAATCCAATTTTGATTCCCCCAAAAAACAAGAATCCCACCAACATTTTTTCTTCTTTTCTAACAAAATCACTAAAATTAATCCTTTATTATTTGATTCATTATCTTTACATTCTTCTAAATACCAAGTCGCAGTTTCTGAATCAATATTAGAACTCAACTCTTTCGTAAACACACATATTCCTTTCAAGAAAATTTTAATACTTTTCATATCTATTACAATCTTTAAAGAATTCTTAATTAATCTTGCTTCTTTATTTAAATCCATATTAATTCCAAATTTTTGCATTAATTCATATATTTTAATCTCACAGTATATTTCTTCCTCTGTTTGGGTCCATTTATAGCCATCTCCACATTTTCCCAAATCTAATTCTGACATTATAGATTAATTTCCTAAATAAATTTCTTTGTATTAGTTATTTATTTAATTTAGACTTAATTGAATTATTTTCAAATTTAATCCAATTTTTTTCTTTAAATAATTTGATGAATTATTAATAAATCCACACAATCACCATATCAAAAATAAACTAATTTCTATTATTGTCAAATATTTGCCAACTTTTTTTTTAATTCAATAGCTTCTTTTCCCACAATATTATTACCAATTATTTTTTTTCAAGACTAATACAAATATTGCAAAGTTTTGGCGGGAAATTTCTTGAATCATTATTTTTCTGACAATTAATATGATTAAAATTTTGACCTATTATATTTCTTCTTATTTTTTTTAAATCTGGAAATGAGACTTTACTAAGATAATATATATTATTTGTTTGATTGATGATGCATTAGTATAAAAGTAAGTATAAAAAGTAATGCTAAATGCTCAATTGGTTAATTTTATGATAAAAAAGGGATTTTCCCAAAGTAATACTTACTCAAATACATTATTTAAATTATTAAGTCAAAAAAGTAGTTCTTTATTGAAATTATCACCAACATATCAAAATGGAGCTTTGAGTCGTTTTGCAGTAAATTATTGGATGAAAAATAAGTTGAATATCAACAAAAGTAAAAAAATCCCATATAGAAAGAATTTTGAATTAAATAATAAAGAAAATACCAATTTTAATAGCCAAAATGATAGATTAAAATTTGATAAGTTTTTAATTTCAATATTTGGGATTTCAAGTCTTGGATTATTTTCAAAGATGAAATATGATGAATATAAAAATACCATAACTCTTCAAGAATTTGTGAATTTATACTTGAGCAAAGGTTATGTTGATAGAATTCAAGTAAATAATGAAAGAGGTAAAGCTTACTTGAAAGAAAATGTAAATAATCCAAAATTAAAAATCATTTACTTTAGTATTGGAGATTTTTCTTCATTTGAGAGTAAAATGAAACAAGTACAAGATTCAATGGGTTTGAATACTTTAAATTTTGTTCCAATAGAATACTCTCATTTAATATCATTTAAAAAAATTGTGAATGATTTACTTCCAAGAGCAATAGGAATTACAATAGCTTTATTATTATTAAGATCTTTCTCAAAATCTATAAGTAATTCAGCTTCAGATAGATTAATTAAATCAAATTATTCAAGTTTTAGCCAAGTTAAAAATATGAATAAAAATATTAAATTTAGTGATATTGCTGGAATGAAAGAAGCCAAACAAGAAATATATGAATTGGTAGAATTCTTAAAAGATCCAAAAAGATTTCAAGATCTTGGTGCAAAAATACCAAAAGGTGCTTTATTGGTAGGACCACCAGGTACCGGTAAAACATTATTGGCAAAAGCTGTTGCTGGTGAAGCTAATGTACCATTTTTTTATATATCTGGAAGTGATTTTATTGAGATTTTTGTTGGAATGGGTGCAAGTAGAGTAAGAGAATTATTTTCACAGGCAAGAAAATTATCTCCAAGTATTGTTTTTATTGATGAAATTGATGCAGTTGGAAGAAAGCGTGCAAAAGGGGGTGGATTTGCTGCTTCATCTAATGATGAGAGAGAAAGCACTCTTAATCAGATTCTTGTAGAAATGGATGGATTTACTGAAAATAATGGAGTAATAGTTTTAGCAGGAACAAATCGTTCTGATGTATTAGATCCCGCATTAACACGTCCAGGAAGATTTGATAGGATTATTAATATTGAAAGACCAAATCTTGAAGAGCGTAAAGAGATTTTTAAGATCCATCTAAAACCTTTAAAGTTGAATGAAAAATTGAATAAAGATGAGTTAATTAAATATCTTGCTTGCTTATCTCCAGGTTTTGTTGGATCTGAAATTAGAAATTTATGTAATGAAGCTGCTATACATGCAGCAAGGCGAACTAGTAATTCTGGAGTTGATTTGATTGATTTTGATAAAGCATCTGATAGAATTATTGGCGGTCTTAAGAAATTGGATGGTTATCTTTCACCAAAAGAGAAGAAAATTGTTAGTTTACATGAATCTGGTCATGCAATTGCTGGTTGGTATTTAAAACATGCTGATCCTATATTAAAAGTTTCTATAGTACCAAGAACAGGAGGTGCTTTAGGATTTGCTCAAATGGTTCCAAATGAATTAAGACTTCTTTCAAAAGAGGCTTTGCTTGATAAAATTGCAGTTCTATTAGCAGGAAGGGCTTCTGAAGAGTTATATTCAGAATCGATTACAACAGGTGCATATGATGATCTCCAAAAAGCTACAATGATTGCTAATTCAATGATAACTTTATACGGAATGGACCCTCAGATTGGATTAACAACTTTTAATTCCAATATGAATATTGATGGAACTTCTTCAAATTCAAATAATACCAGTAGTTATTCTTTATATAAACCATATTCTGAAGCTACATCTCAGGCAATAGATAATTGTATAAGAAAGATGATTAATGATCAATATTCTCGTGTTAAAGAATTATTAATTTTAAAAAAAGAGCAGGTCCATAAACTTTCTGATTTACTTTTAAATAAAGAAACAGTTACAAATCAAGATATTAATGAATGTATTGGTCCAATGCCATCAAAATTATAATAGTAACGTAATGTTAATTTTAATATTTAATTTAAATCTGATGATATTCTTTTTATTAGGTTAATTATTTTCATATTTCCAAACTTTATATTATTCTTGGAAAATTGATAGGCCTCTTTTTTGGTTAATAAAAGTAAATTTTTCATCTCTTTTCTTAATATTCTCAATTCTTTCCTTTCTTCTTCTTGAATTAATTCTAATTGCGTTGAGTACATTTCTTTTAATTTTGAAATTCTACTTTGTAAATTTTTTTTACCTTTTTCATATTCTGAATTTATCTTATTAAATTGTACTTCAATATCTTTAATTTGTTCTAAAGATTCTTCTATTCTTCTTTCTTCTTGTTTATATTCATTATTAATTTGTTCTAAAGCTTTTTTCTCTGACTTTTTAGCTATTTGATGAAATTTTACCAAGTATTGTTTTAATTCATGCTGTATTTCATCTGAAGCTTTTCTATATTTTTCAAATTCTTCCCTTCTCTGTTTTCTCTCAACTTTTTTTAATAGTCCAACCAAATTCTCGATGTTTTCATTATCATTCATTGTATTAAATTAATTAATTAATTATTTACTTGTTCAATTTTAATATTAATTTTATTTTGCATGTTCCAATTTATTATTTTTTAATAATTCAATCTATATCATTCCTAAAATTTAATTTAATTCTTGCATTAATTTGTCCACATAAAGTTATTTTCAATAATGCATGTAAATACCGGTACAAAAGTTGACCACATGCAAAAATAATAATAATAATAATTTAGTCAAACACGTAATTGTTTTAATTATTTTATTTTTTTAAATAAGTGATGGAAAAAAAAATAATTATAATATTTAAATAGGAATTAATAATAGCTAAAAGAATAATCTAAACAAAATCAGTATTGTTAGAATTCGATTCATTTTTTGTGTCATTTCCAATTGAAAGGCTTTCAAGTTTAATAATGTTTCCATATTCAGATTGTACCTTTTTTAATTCAGCAATAGCAGATGAAATTAATTGATGTTTTGGGTCTTCCGTTTCTAAATTAGAGTTATTTTCTGATGAATTACTTAATTTAGAATAATTTTCATCAAAATTCTCTTTCAAATGTTTATGAAGGTCAGAATATCCTAAAGAAAGTCGTTTTAACACATCACGATAAACTAGTAAGGTTTCATGTAGGCATTTTTCTTGTTGTTGAATATCATGAAAGTTTTTGCCATCATTCTAAATATTATTAAAATAAATTCATTAAAATAATAATTGCATTATGTTTAGCAATATAACATTTAATCATTATATTACCAAATTGGTAGAAATTAACTTACCTTCATCTTTTCTATGTTTTCTTTGAATTCTTCTTCTTCTTTCTTATACATTTCTAAATCTTTCATCATTCTTTTTAATGAAGATGTTTTTATTTGTAATTGTTTAACTACATCAGGCTTTGACATTTTTAACCTTAATACTTTAATCAATTTTACAATTCCTTTCTTTTGTATTTATTTTTTTTTTTTGAGAATTTTAAGTTTTTTGGGGTTAAATTTTTTTTTTTTTTTTTTTTTTTACCGGTAATGTAATATATCTATATATATTTTTTAAATATTTTTATGGCAAAAAATAATATTAGTTTCTAGTAAACTATAATCTTCAATAATTCAGGGAAAAAAAGAAAAAATTGAATCAGAGATAGTGATTTTTAACAAGACCATTTAGTAAAGAAAAAAACATAGATATGCACGAAATTAATTCAAAACAATAATTTCAAACATATCTGGAATCTTGAAAAGTCCAATAAAAAAAGAATATAAATGGTAACAATATAAAATGATAAGAAAACGAATTACTTATAGTTGTTACTAACCAATTTCATATTCAAAATTTTAATGATTTATAATCACTAAATTACTTTTAATTAACGATGTACGATATTCTTTTTGTAACTTTATGTTCCGAATTTGTTATCATTGGTGAAAATAAACCACAACAAATTTACACAAACTAATATGGCACTTCCTTTATTATTTATTGTGCCCGCCCCACATTATTGAGTAATTTGCATGTGGTGCATGCACAACAGTTGCCGCCTAAATATTGAAGTTACCATTTAATGGAGAATAAAGAAATATTGAGGTGAATAAATGAATGTTAATTGAACTTTCTTCTTCTACAGCAAAAAAGAAGAAATGGGTGAGTGACTGAATTAGTTATAATATATTACTGAGAGTGGTATCAATGGTGTAGAAGAAAAGGAAAAGAGTAACCTTTTATTCAAGAAAAACTAGTCTAAATTGATTTGAATATTGCAGAATTTCTGAATAGCTTCCGAAAATCCGTCATCATCATTAGATGAAACTATATGCTGGGCGGCACCTTTGGCCATATTACAAGCATTAGCAACAGCAACAGAAATTCCTGAGAGTTTAAGCAACTCAACATCATTTTCGGCATCTCCAATAGCTAGACAATTTTCAGGATGTATATTAAGTGTTTTGAGTAAATGTTCTGCAGCATTTCCCTTTGAACAATCTATATGTAATATCTCCAGTATTAGAGGATGAGAAAAGAGGACTCTTGCTGGTTTATCTTTAAGAAAAGCATGTACAATATCTTTAATTTCTTCAAGTTTTTCCCTAGATTCACCAATAATAAACTTTAAAGATTGATTCTTATTTTTTTTAATGACATCAACAACACTTTCAACTTTTACTGAAAACTCTCTACTTAGACCTTCAACATATCTTAAATGACTACCTCTAACATTGTGTACAAATTCATTCAGTAAATAAACGCTATATGCAACTCCTCTATGTGTTTCACCTTTAAGTTTGGCTTCTTCATAACCTTCATCTTCAGGTTGCCATTCAATTTTTATTGAATCTAATAAGTTACAGAGTTCTATCATACATTCATCAGAAATAGTCCAAGTTTTCATAATATCATCAATTCCATTTGGACCAATCAAAACTGCTCCATTAAAAAATATTCCTGGGAATCCATGATGTTTGGCAATATCCATAATATCTTCTGTGAACATTCTTAGAAAACCCACTTTGGAGCGTCCTGTTGCTGGTACTAACAAAATATGAGAGTCCATTAGGGCTGAAATAGTTTTTGCATTTTTTAATGAAAGTTGATTCTCATTATTTGCTAGTGTACCATCTACATCTGTAAACACACATAAAATATTAGATTCCATAATTATCTGCTTGTAAAGCACTTCCTATATTTATTGTAATGAAAGGAAAAAAAGGATTGAATATAGTATTTATTTTGTTTCAAATTTTGATTTTTTTTTGAAAAATAATTTATCTCGTTTAATTATGTATTTACATTGGCACAGTTTATTATTTCTTTTATCCTTTTTCAGTCAATCTTTATTAATTTATAAATATATCTAGTTACCACTTTCCCCGCCGGCGCCACTGGCGGGAGTGCATGCCAAATTATTAAATTTCTTTTTAGCTTCGAATGCAGAATTTAATAATTGTATTCTGACTTTTGCAAAATCTAAAATAGGTTTTAAAGTGGTTTGATTTCTGAGTGAATCCATTTTAGAGTTTACTGAGCTTTGTAATTTATAGTTATAAATTGCATTAGTTTGATGGTCAACATTTTCATATAGTAGTAATGTTTCTTGATTAAGATTTAATTCTACTGGAACGACAGCATAACCTAGAGTAGGTTTAAAATGTATATCTGGGTTAAAAACTTTCCAAAAATATTCAATTTCAAAAGGATCCTTGTCTAATTGAGAAGCTATTAAATTCCAATCAGTGCTTCTGCATGTAATTACTGATTCATCCCCTTGTTGTTCCATTACTTTTTCTAATAATAAACATATATCTGTAAGAGTAAATGTGATTAGTCTTTTTTTATCTAAAATGATATGTTGTTGTCTTTCTGCTTCAATTTTAGTTTCCGATGTGGGAAATATTTGTTCGGATTCTTCAAAATTACTCATGGATGTAATATGTATATATATCAAAAATAAATCTGGTATTAGATAAACTAATCTACTGTATATTCTGCATGAATTTGTAATATAAGCGTTCAGTTAGTATATATTAAAGTAGCTTTAAAAGAAAGAAAAAAGGAATAATTATGAATTTTTACAATATTACACACTTTAAAATTTACCGATACCGGTATATATTAAATTACTATTTTTGTTTTTAAATGAAAGAATTTATAAATCAATTTGGTAAGAAATCGGCTGAGGGGCAATCGTAGTAGTAACAATGGAAATTGAAATTTGTTAAATTATAATGCTTCAACAAATTAGCAGATTTTTAACGGTACCTTGTAATAATTATTCATTATTAATACAATATTTCTGTATAAACAAAGATTATTTCTAATTTTATATTCGGTACTCATTTTTTCTTCTAATTATTTATCGATAAATTTCCGAATATATTTCTTATTATTTAGCTAGTATTTTTAATGAATTAAAGTTACCATTACATATTTTTAATTATAAAAAGAATATTTAAAAAATTCTCGGTTTTAGAGTTCAAATATATTCCATTATTAATTCTATTAATTAGTTGGAAATATAAATAATAAATATTGTGGGATAAATGCTAATTGCGCGCCAAAAAAATGATATAAATTTTAAAAATATTGTAAAATAATAATTGATAATAAATAGCTTTTAACTAATTGAGGATCATATTATTGAATATTAGGATTGCACTATCTCCATACAAAATTTCTCAAAATAACTTATTATGGCATAAGAGGATTATACTTTAGAAGCACTTGAAGTGTCGAACAGTGAATTTCCTTTTTTTTTATTCTTTTAATTTATTTCCTATATAAGGAAATAAAGTATTAAAATAATAATAATATTTATATTAATACTAATAATAATAGTAAAAAATATATACTTAATTACTACTGACAATAATGAACTTTTCAAGAAATAGAAAAGGAGTAAAAGATGATTCAAAATATATATATGAACCTGGAGATCTTGAGACAAAAGTAACAGAGAATGGGTTAGATGTATCATTTAAAAGAAAGGTTGTTTCAGATTTATTAATATGTCCAATATGTGAAGGATTTTTTAGAGGAGCAACAACTATAAGAGAATGTTTGCATACATTTTGTAAAGCTTGTATAATTGAACATATTGAATCAAAAGGTGCAGAATGCCCAAAATGTGGACAAAATATTGGTATATATCCTTTGCAAGGATTAGTATTTGACAGAACAATACAGAATATTACAGATAAGATTTTTCCAGAATTTAAGGATAAAGAAAGAAAGTTATATACTGAATTTTTAGAAAAATACGGAGATGAGGCTGATATACATGATGAAAAAGATCTAATGAGTCTCACAAAACCTATAACTTCACAATTATTGAATAAAATTAAGCTTAAACCAATAGATTCAACGGCAAATTTTTATAATGAAATTCTTTTACCCGAATTAGAAAAAAATAAAACAGTTGATTCAAATAATCAAACAACTACAGTTTTGGAAAATTTATCAATGAAAATTAAATTAGAATCAATAAATTCAGAATTTTTTCAATTGGAAAAACCTTACCTTATAGTTCCACCTCAAATCACTATTTTTCATTTACAAAATTATATTATGCATAAATCCAACGAGAAATTTGAAAAGATTCCTTCTATTTTTTTAAAAGGGGGACAAATTCTTCCTAGAAATCATTCACTTGAATTTGTATGCAGATCTAGAAGAATTCCTCTGGATAATTTACTTATTTTGGAGTTTGGGATCCAAAATTACTAATCTTTTTTTCTTTCCCAATTTCCCGCGCTACCCCCTTTTTATTTAAAAAGTAATTCAAGAAATAATATTAAATTAATTACGTGTAAATTACGTGTAAAAAATTTTGACAAAAAAAACTGGGTTAGCATGCAAAAACTAATCTGCATGCGATTAAAGTTAGTTGAGTGCATGAATTAATAAAGCATATATATATATATATATATATATATATATATATATATGTACACATATTTTATTATATATCTATATTTATATTTAAATGTATTAATCAATTATATTTAGGAACTCTTCTTTCTTCTCTTCATTTCCTTATTCCTTCTTCTTTGTAATTTACCTAGTTTATCAAGAATTCGCGTAGTTTCAATTTCTTCATGTTCATAGCCTCTTTCTCTTGCAATTCTATCATTTTCTAAAGTTTGCATAACAAAATCTCGAACTGAATGTATAATTGTTAAACTAGAATGACTTGTTTCAGCATTTAATTGAAAACTATTAGCTTGGTGAATTTCTTTAAGAACTTTCTTTAAAAATTCCCCAGAATGAGGTAAATTAAGTTCTCTAGCACTAATATCAAAAAGTGCAATTGAAATTTGTGAAGGAGTATATATTAGAAAACACCTAAATATTTAAAATAGTTAATTTTCATTAATTAAAAATTTTAAAAAAAAACTTACAATGTATGTAAAATCATTAATACGTATGTTTCTGCTTTTAATATAACTTTTGATAATAAACTTATTAATTGATTTTTCTTATTTTCAGTTTTCTTATGATCATTATTATCCAAATTCTCATCAACTACCAAAATATCTATATAATACTTTTTATATAAAAGTCTTAAACCTTCTAATGTATTTCTTGGATTTAATATATATAAATGAAATTTTAATGTATTACACACAGTTAATTCATGTCTAAAAACTTCTTGTATATTCAAACCTGGGACATCTCCAAAAAGTTTCTCTAATGTAAAATGAAGTCCAAATTCTTCTAATTTTAATGCTAATGATATACTTGTAAATATTATAATTCTAGGATCATAATCCATTACACTTTGATTAGTAAAAAATCTATGATATAATATTGATGCATTATATTTTGAAACAAATGGAAGCTGTTTATGATTACAAAATTCTATCAATTGTCTACCATAATAAGAAATTAAAGTTTCTTCATCTTTTGATGTTAATAACAACTCATTAATCTCAAAATTCTCACTCGAAATTTGTCTAAAAATATCCTTCCAATTTTCTTTTGCTTTCTCATTAATGTAATTTTTTTTTGTTTTTAATAAATCTAAAGATCCAAAAACCCATTCTTTCAAATGATGTGATTCAGATGGATACACACTCATAATATTATTACTAGTATTTAATACCGTCTTTATATTTTTCTATTCATTACATATTTTAATATTAATATAATTTTTCATATTTCCCGCCAAATGTTTATATATAAATGTCAAATAAAGAAATTATATGGGGAAATAAAAGAAAAAAAATAAAATAATAATAATAATAAATTTCAACTTTTTGTTTATTTATTATTTTTCTATAGAAAATAATTCTTTAAAGGAAAAAAGGTGGAGAATATTAGGAATAGTAATTACAACTAATTTAATTTGAAGTTTTGATCTTCTGATAGAGAGGTAATTAAATAGATAGAAATAAAGTGAGAAAGAAAGAATAAGAATAAGAAAATTAAAATTGTTTAACTTAAGGAATGAAATTGGATATTGAATTTAAAACAATAATAGATTTTAAATTAATTATTTTGGAATTTAATTAATCATTCATATTGCTATTAAATAATAATAATAACATTAATTCATTTTAAATTATTTAGCTATTTATAAAGAAGCTGATATTATTAATTATCAGAAAAAATATATATAATTAAAAATATTATAAAAAAAATATGCAAAATTAAGATGAATGAAGATATTTGGAAAGATGGTCAAAAACAATATTCTTGCCCATTATGTATGACAAGTACATATTATAAGAATGATATCAAAATGTACTATGGTGATCCATGTGGACATAAATTTTGTTCAGAATGTTCAACAAAAGCAAATAATAATAAAAAATCAACAAGTATATTAAGAGGAAGTAATCAAATATGTCCAGTATGTCATGGTTTTGTTAAATATATTGCAGATTTTGAATATGGCGAGACAGATTTTTTAAAATTTGAAAGTCAAGCAAGAAAACAGGTATATACAATATTAAATGAAACAAGAAAAGATTTTAAAGATACTCCTTGTTATGATAATTATCTTGAGAAACGTGAAGATTTAATATATAAATTAATTTATGGAAATGATACAGAAAAGAAATCAACACAAGATTTCTTAAATCAATATTCAAAAGAAAATCAAGTTGCTATATTAGATAGAAAAACTAGAGAAGAAACTCTTTTAAGAAATGATATTCTTGAAATTGTACAAAAAGAAGGTACTTTTTATGAGCAACTTAATCAACTTTCTCAAAATACCACAATTGATCATCTTCAAATTGTACACCCACTTCAAAATGAATATCCTGAATTCTTTCAAAATTTTAATAAAAATTCTAACAATCAAAACAATTCTAATAATCAAAATATTGCTCTTGGTAGTAACATTCCTAATCCTATCGACAAGAATATTACATGCAAGGAATATCTACATCAAAATGCTAAGAAATCAAATGTTTCAACATATTCATCCATTGAATCTAAACAACGTGCAGGAGGATTTACTGAAAATATTGTATGGAGTTTGTGTAAAAATGAGCTCTTTTTTGGGTTTTATGCTTGTCATCATGATTCTAATCCGTAATAATAATAATAATAATTGTAACCTTATCTACTTTTATTTCATTTAATTATATTAAATTAGCCTAATTTGACATTGTTTTCTACTATTCCTTTTTTTCTCTATTTTTTTCATTATTTTCTATTATTTCCCACATTTTTTCTTTTAAATCCTTTCCCACAGAAACCTTGAATGCTTTTTTTTCCGAAACTTTAGGCGGCCAAATATTTGCCGCCCAGTCAAAATTCATTTATTTTCATTAGATCCCCGGTTAGGGTATCATTTGTGGGGGCGGGATAGCGGGAATGTGTTTTATTTAACTTATATTAATATTTATTATAATTAATAAATATATTTAAATATATTACAATCTTAAGTTAAATATTAATGTCATTTTAAACCTGTTTATAAAATAAAGAAAAAAAAAATCTATTCTAGTATTTAATTTAAACTCTGAAGAATTTCATTGTAACTATATATATCTAATTTAGACGAAATAATAGTAATAATATATATCATCATTGAAATCCCTTCTTCTAATCATTTTGTCGAATTTAATATATTTACTCTCTCATAAAACCCATTACTAAATAACTAGTCTTTAATTACAATATGAAAAAAAAAAAGAAAAAAAAATTATAAGAAATAGAAATACATTCCATTTCCACTCTCATTCAATTTACATCAAATCTCTCACCTATTCATTCAATTTCTTTTACAAATTTTACTACACTTTTTCATTCATTACCCATATCTTCTTCCCCCCACCGCGCTTCTAGCAATTACGTGTCAAAATTCCTTCTTGATATTTAATTTGCTCGATCCGCACGTCTTGTCTCGGTCAAATTTATATAAGAAAGTAAAATATAAATACTATGATAAATAAAGGTGAAAAGAAAAAATTTGAAAGGTGTTTGATTTTCAGGTAATAGTCAAAAAAGGCAATTGAAGAGTGAAGTTAATAATTTGTGGAAAATCAAGTTAACAGGAAATTTTATTAATAGCCTTTCTAAATTTATATATTACTTCACAAAATAATATAATCATATTAACAAATCGTAAGGATTTGCTTAATAAAAAGTAATAATTTGGCAATATTTACTTTTATTTATTATTATTTTTTTCAATTTTCAATTTGCACATATATGGAAGTATTAGTACAATAGTTCACATTTAAGTAATATAAGAAATATTATCAATTTTACAGATTAAAATAATTAATGGTTAAATTGTGAAAATAAATACATTTTTTTTTCTTTGTTTGATTCAGAATTAGAAAAGTGAATATATCTAATACACATTTATATATATTTATCTATTTATTTATTGATAATTTATATATATAAATTATATATTTATTAAATAGTAAACATATATAAAGTTTTTTTTTAAAAAAAAAAAAAAAAAGGAAGAAATTAACTAAAAAAGAAAAAAAGATATAAATATATGTACGGGGTATTAACACACATA
The DNA here is from genome assembly GCF_000165345.1 of Cryptosporidium parvum Iowa II. Taxonomy (NCBI): domain Eukaryota; phylum Apicomplexa; class Conoidasida; order Eucoccidiorida; family Cryptosporidiidae; genus Cryptosporidium; species Cryptosporidium parvum. The sequence continues at coordinate 735,184 of NC_006980.1, read as the reverse complement.
TTTATTTCTTTATTTATTCGATAAATTTTTAAAGATTTTTTTTTTAAGTGGAAAAAAATTCAAATATGTTAAGCTTAGAAATTCAAAGAAAAATCCCAAGAATATATGTGATTTTTATCATTTTTATAATTTTTTTTTCTAATGTTGAATGCCTTTTAAAAAAAGCAAATCAAACAGTAAAATTTAAAAAAGGTGATACTAATGGAGGTTATGGATTAAATTTTACTCCATCTAATTATCAAAATGTTATTGTATGGTTACATGGATTATGTAGCTCAGCAGTAGAATGGGAAAGATTTTTAATACTTGTTAATAAAAAAGATTTCTTACCAAATACAAAATGGATAATACCAACTTCTAAATATAGAAAAATCACTGCTATCTATGGAAATGAATGTCCTGCATGGTTTAATATTACATCATTTTCACCAACAGAAAATATTGAAGATATTAATGGAATTTTAGAAAGTGTAAAAAGAATACGTAATATTATTAAATCTGAAATTGATTTAGGAATTGATCAAAGTAGAATATTTTTAATAGGTTTTTCTCAAGGTTCTGCTATGGCATTAATTACTTCAATGATTATGAGAGATATTACAATAGGAGGTGTAATAGGAGTATCTGGTTGGATTCCAATGATTAGTCATTTATCATTAGGAAAAGATTCTCCTTTAAATAATGAAATTTTTGATTTCAATGTTAGTGATGAAAAAAAACAAAATACTCGAGTATATATATTTCATGGAAGTAAAGATAAATTAATTCCATTTCATATATTTTTACAAACTTCAATATTTATGAGTACTGAACTTGAAATACAAAATATTAATCAAAGAATGTATTATAATATTGGACATACAATTACAGCAATGCAAGGAATACATATAATGTATGAAATTTCAAAAATGATTGATTCTGAAAATATACATGAAGAATTAACAGCTGTTCAACTTAGTACTTTATCAAATAGTTCATATTCTATGATATTAAAAGTAACTGATCCAATGGATTGTAATTATACATATTATAAATTTATGCCTTGTAATCCAAATCAACAAGGAAAACTTTTATGTAATAATATTAATTGTAATTGTACAGATATGTTATATTTTTATGATAAATCCAAATTTTTTGAAAATTTAAATCATCGAGATTTTGGTCAGAATAAATATCCATATGCAATTATTCAAGCAATTCCTTCTGAGAATAATAAGAAGAAACGTAATAATAATAATAATAGTAATAATAAAGAAGATGAAAGTCAAGATTTTGAATTAACAAATATTAAAATAAATGAAAAAGATAATGAAAATGTTTCAACTTTATTATCGAATATTAATGTAAATGGAAATGAAAGTATTAAGGATAATTTTGTTTCTGGAAATGATATAAATCAAGCAATAATGAATGATGATAATGATAATGATGATGATAATAGTAATAATAACGATAATAGTGATTTAAAAGATCAAATATCAAAGAATAGTCATAATTCATTAAGAAGAAGAAATACAAGTTTAAATAATATAAGTCAAAGATATTTGATGAGTATAAATAATGAAAAAAATGATAATTCATCAGATTCTTCAAGTATTGTTGATTATCATGATAAATTATATATTTCTTTAAGAGGAAATGGCAGTGAAGATATTGAAAATGATAATGATGAATATGTGGATAAACAAGAACGAGATCAAGAGGATCAAGTAAAACATATGGATGAGAATGAAGATAAGCAAAAAGAAGAGAAGAAGCAGAAACAAGAAAAGAATGTAAGAGAGGAGGAGGGAAAGGGAAGGGAAGAGGAGGAGGGAAAGGGAAAGGGAAAGGAAGAGGGAAAGGAAGAGGGAAAGGGAGAAGAAGGAGAGCAAGAAGGAGAAGAAGGAGAAGAAGGAGAAGAGAAAGGAGAGCGAGGAGCAGGTGGTAAGGAAGAGGAGCAACAAGAAATGAATATTACATCAACATTGGCATCACCTGTTGATCAAATTATTAGTGATGAATTGAATACTTCAAATAAGATATTTTCTACAAAGATAAGTCATTATAGTAAAACTCCATTAAAAGTAAAACATTATATTGTATCAGATAAAGACAATAGTAAAGAAGGAGAAGATACTAATATGGGGGAAAATGGAAATGGCATTTTTAATATTGGAAAATATATTGATTCTTTATATAATCAATCAAGAGATAGTATAAATGCTAATAATACAATTATATCAAATATATATGAATCAGAAGTTGGGAATTAAGAAATGTGGGAGGTGAATATTGAGGAAAGTAGAGGGGAGTTGTAGGTATAGAATGCGAAGAGGATGGGAGAAGGGAGGAGGAAATGAAAAAGGAGGGAGGAAAGAAGAAGGGAGGAAAGGAGAAGGAGAGAGGAAGGGAGGAAGGAAGGAAGGGAGAAGGAGAGAGGAAGGGAGAAGGAGAGAGGAAGGGAGAAGGAGAGAGGAAGGGAGGAAGGAAGGGAGAAGGATAAAAGGAAAACTAAGGAGAAAGAAAAGAAGCTATTATTGTGACTGAATATACTACTGGCAACCCAGTTAAATGTATACCAATACTATTGGCTGTTAACAAGATCAGAGTCATTGTATTCATATTCATAGTTGGCGTTATTATCATTGAAGTTATCATTATTAGAGTTATCGTCATTGGTGTCATCATTATTGCCGTCCTCATCATCCAGATTTAGATATTTGGCTAAATCACAAATAAGATTTGAGGCTCTTTCTCTTCTTTCTTGATCAGACAAATGCTTAATATCGCAGGTCATTTTTCTCATAATGGATAACAAGAATTCAAAATTATCTAAATAATTATCAAGATCTTGTTCTTGATATTGTGAAATATCATGATGTTTATTGTTTTCAAGATTTGGAACAGCTATTTGTTGTTTATACATATTTTTCCAATGTGTACAATATAATGCTTGGGTGACTCTTTTTGTCCCTTCAATAAAGGAGAATAATAAGTCATCTTGTTTTATTATATCATTAGTATCCAATACTAATATGATAAATTCATAATTAAACTGATTACAATTAATAATCATTTTTTCTCTAAGGCTGTCATTTTCTTTAATAATTTCTTCATAATTATTATATATTATACAACAAATTCTAGTTATTTCATGATTTGATGGATGATATCTTTTATCCAGTAATGATAAAAGATGATAATTTTGGTTCAAATCTATTTTAGAAAATATTAATAGAATAGCTTCTGGATTAGGTATTAAAATAGGAGTATGAGTTATTATTTCATGTTTAGTATATAAATTTTTGTTTTTATAATCTAAAGCTAAATATTCATTTATGGTCCAAAATTGGACTTGTATTTCTGTTGTATAATATTTGGTATTAATTTTTACTTTTTCTGGTAATTTTGCTTCTTCTGGTAATGTTGTTTCTTCCTTATTTTCGTATTTTCCTTGTAAATGGTTTATCAAACTTGATAAAAATTTTTTTTGTTTGTTATATTCACCAATAACATATAGCATTTCTAATTACAAATATTAATTAATTATTATATTGATAACAATAACTTTTTTTTCTCTCTCTCTCTTTCTCTTTTTATATCAATATAGCTTTATATATTTCATATTTTTTATTCACACAATTTTAAATTCTTCATTTATATATTAATTATTATTAAATAACGTGGGAAATTTTTTTTTTTTGACATTTTTTAATTTTCTAGTTGGCGCCAAAACAGGTACCGGAATTAATAATTGAAAAATATGTGAGTTTGGGCGCCAACAGTAGAGAATATTAATTAATAGTCAAAATTAACAATAAGAAGTCGAATTTAGGAGATAAAAAATTTAGAAAAAAAAAAAAAAATATATATATATATATATATATATATTTAAAAAAAGAAATTATAAAAATAAAGAAAAAGGAAGATTTGACTGTATAATTTGGATTGGAAGAAATTACATAATCGATTTCTTTTTCTTTTTTTTTTTTTTTAAAATCTTCCTTTTTTCCTTCTTTTTTTATCTTACAAAATATAATTTGGTAATTATAAAATTATTTAAGAACAAGGAATAAGGGAAAAAATACACTAAATTTAAGTTAATTACTTTTAAATACATATTTACACGCATGCGTATTTATATATGGAATTATTATTTAAAAGTTGAATAAACTATAGTTATTTAAAATCAAAAGATTTCTACAATTAATTTGATTATATATTAATATTAAATATTAATATTATTTAGAAGAAAAAGAAGAATTAATTATTAAAAAAAAAAAAAATTATAAAATGTATCATGTACAATATACTTTAGGAGGTCAACCAATATATGACTTTTCAAGGGGTAAATCACTACCAGAATATCTTGAAGATGCTAAAAAACAAAAAAAATCCATAAAACATGAATCAGAATTCAAAAATCGTGTAGAAATCTTACAAAATTTTGATTTCAGTGTTGCATCAAGTAGAATTCGAGTAAGCCCTGATAAACAATTTGTAGCAGGTACCGGTACTTATCCACCAGAATTAAGAATGTTTGATACAAAAGAATTATCAATGAAATTTATGAGAAGATTTGATTTTGAAGTACATGATTTTATATTTTTATCAGAAGATTATAAAAAATTAGCTTTTTTAATGACTGATCGTGTAATAGAATTTCATTCACAAGGAGGACGTCATTGTAGAATAAGGGTACCAAAACAAGGAAGAAGTATGGAATATTTATCAAGTGCTGCAGAATTATTCATTTTTGGTTCTACAAATGAAGTTTATAGATTAGATTTAGAGTCTGGTATGTTTTTAGCTCCACTTGAAACTAATCTTGAATATATTAATACAGGAAAGATATCATCTACTCTTCCATTAATTTTATTAGGAGGAGAAAGAGGTAAAATTGAATTATGGGATTTAAGAGATAAATCTATGGCAGCTTCTTTAAAGATAGATAGTATTAGTAATAATAATAATAATAATAATAATAATAATAATAATGATATTAATCAATTATTATCTACAGAAGATTCTTCTAAATTTGATTGGTTTAATACTGTTTTTAATTCAGGATATGAATCAATTACTACTTCAACATTTTCTAAAGATGGACTTAGATTTACTTTAGGACTTTCAACTGGTAATATTGTTATATATGATGTTAGATCAAGTAAACCATTACAAGTAAAGTCACATAGAAATGATCTTCCTATTATGGATTTACATTATACTTATTGTCATGATTTTGGAAAAGATGTATTAGTTACAGCTGATAGACAAAATATTAAAATTTGGGATGAATTATGTGAAAATATTACTAATATAACTAATAATAATAATAATAATAGAAATAACGGATTAATGGCTACAATTAATTCTGATTTCCCAATTTCATCTATTTGTACTTATCCAGATTCTGGACTTATTATGGCAACAGGAGATCAATCTAGAATTGGAATGTATTATGCACCTATGCTTGGAATTGCTCCAAGTTGGTGTTCATTCTTAGATTCTATTACTGAAGAACTTGAAGAAGAACATCTTAAAAAAGATTATTCATTAAAATCATCTAGAATTTATGATGAATATCAATTTGTTACTCAAGAACAACTTAAAGAATGGGGAGTTGAACATCTTATTGGATCTTCATTCCTTAAAGCATATTTACATGGTTATCTTATGAATAGTAAATTATTTAATGATCTTAGAGATATTATTAATCCATTTGATTATGATAAATATCGTAAAGATCTTATTAAGAAAAAGTTACAAGAAAAATCATCCATGAGAATGAAGATACCTATTAACAATAATAAACAAACTATTATTAATAATAAAAATGTATCCAAATATAATCAAGAATTTGCTGAAAAACTTGGAAAACAAGCAAGAGGTGAAGTTGAATCTTCTGATAATGATGATGATAATGATGATGATATTCATAATTCTACAAAAAATAAAAATTCAAAATCATCTATTAAAATACGTAAATCTAAACAAAAGCTTAAAAAAGGTCAACAAGAACGTGCTCAATCACTTCTTTCTGATGATCGTTTCTCTAAACTATTTAGTGATGCTGATTTCATTATTGATGACAATGAAGTTGCTTAATACAAAAGAATAAGAGAAGGAAGAAAAAAATAATTTTCTTAATAAATATCTTTTATCTTCATTTTCTATTGTCTAATTGTATTTATATTATTATTATTCCTAATTTTATTTTACTATTAAGCCATATAATTTCATTTCAAACCTTTTCTTTTTTATTCATTTTCTTTATTTTTCTCTTATCTTTTTAAATAAAATAATTATTAATTTTAAAAATAAGAATTATTATTTTTTTTTTTATTCCATCTTTAATTGCATGCAAAACATATTTATACCGGTACCTTTTAAATAATTATTAAACTTAAAGGCGGGCTCATTTTGCCGCCAAGTCATATTTTTATTTTTTATATATATAAATATAATTCACAATTTAAGAGAAAAAAGCAACTATTTTCTTTTTAATTTATGGAAACAAACATACATTTTGATAAAGTTTGTCATGAAGGAAGCGAAATTGTAGGAGATTTAGAACAGAATACTATGGAGGAATCTTTGAATGGAAATAAATATACAGAAGAAAGGAATTTCTATGATAATAATAGTGATAAACATGATCAAAATTCAAGCTTAAATAATCATTTTAAACAAACATATGAAGGAAACTCTGAAGTTATAATTGGAAATCACTCAATTGGAATGGAAATTAGAACTCAAAATGAAAAACAAGATAATATTGAAATTGAAAAGAAAGAAAATAATTATTATACTAACAATAATATAATTAATGTACAACAACAACAACAGTTAAATTCAAAAAAAAAAGCAAGTGAGTGGAGAAATGAACTTCTTTCGTTTCCACATATATTTAATCAAGTATTTCTATCTTTAAATAGATTTAATGATTATATTGATCAAAGATGGTCTTTATTAAATGAAAGTCATAATAAATTATATAATTTATTGCTAGAATTATCAAAAACTTATGCTAGTATTAATAATTCGGTACCACATAATATCGATAATATATTTTTTATTGAAAAAAGTATACATAATAAATATGTATCTTTAAAATCTAAAATAATTAATCATCATCAATTAAATTATTTTAGAGTTACTAATATATATATACCAGGTACCGAATTAAATTCTGAAAATATTGCTCGTGAAAATGAATTCAAGATGAGATTATATGAAGAACTATATAATAAATTTCAAACATGTAAAAATGATATTGAAATCACTTTTGAGAGAAAATCTGAAATGGTAACACAACTTGATTCAAGAGTTAATAAGATTGTATCATCAATAGAAAAATTTATTAATAATAACCAATACTTATTAGAATCTCATACTAAACCATTATATAATATAGATAGTAGTGAGATCTGTGAAATTGGTATTGTTAAAAGAAAAACAGGTGTTAGAGGAAGACCTCCAGGTTCAGGTAATAGAGGAAGACCACCAGGATCTACTAAAAAAGCGAAAAAAGACCCTCAGATGTGACTTTGTTTTTTTAAAAAATTTCTTAAAATAGTTGCCATCTATTGCATGCAATGTTTACATTCATCTGGCTCACAATTAATAATATACATGCATTTTTACTAGTACCGTATAATTATTCTCAGGTATCAAATCTGTAAAACTTTTTTTAAAAGAAAAAGAAACAATGGTTATATGATTATTGTTTGATCTTAATTTTCAAAAATACTTTTTTTCTCTTTAAAAAAAAAACTGGCTCGATACTTTTTGAACTATCAAGTGGATGACTAATATATTCCAAATCAATTCTTATATCTTTCTTTTTCCTGTGCTCTTATATCGGTAGTCTCTAATTATAGATTTAGAGATAAATAATCCAAATAATTTTCTCTATTATGAATTAATTATTTAAACATATTATTGTCATTAATGACCATTAAATCCACAATGATGATGATGGTGAGCATGATCTTGTTGTACAAGTTGAGGTAACTCCATATTAGGTGGCCTAGATATATGGAGATTCGGAATGTATGAAGGTGATGGTTGAATATGTGTTGGTAATATAGGATTTTGTTGAGGTCCTCCAATTATTGGTTGAGATAATATCTGTGGATGAGAAGAGGGCTGTGGTTGTGGCATTGGAGGCGGTTGTGGCATTGGAGGTGGCTGTGGCATAACTCCTCCCATTTGAGGATGAAATTGAGGTTGAGGTGGATGAGGAATAGGCGGGGGCATAGAATGAGGAACTCCCATTGAAGGAAGTGATGAGTTGCTACCATTCAATTCCTTATTTAATATATTATCACTTAAATTAGTTAGAATAATTTCATTCATAAGTTTCTTTTCTTTAAAAACTTTCATATTACTTCTATATTTAAGAATTTGTAAACAGTGATCACTACACCAAACCCAAATTAGGCATGGAATACATATAAATACCGGCACCAATACTAATAACCAAACTAAATATTTAGCATTATTTGAATGGTACCTATTATAATAAATTTGATCAACTATATGATCATATCTACTTGATTTATTTTCAGTTTCAACATCCTGTGATAATAATTCACCAATATTACTTAAAATAACTAATACTAGAATTAAAAATCTAGTAGTATGCAATTTTAAGTTAATCATATTGAACATTTACTTTTATTCACCTTTTAATTTATTTACAAAGGGAGGAAAAAAGGAATACTAATAAAATAATTCCTTCAATAGTCTCTAAATAATCTATTATTTTAATATTCTCTTCTCTTTATTACTTGATTAAATATTTCTATACTTGCATATATATGTATATATATATGTATATATACATATATATATATTCATATATATAATAAATAAATTTATTTTTTTTAATAAATTTATTATTTATAGAAAAAAAAGAAAATCCTTGCTTCACATTCCTCCCTTAAATTTATTCTCCTTTTACTTTTTTTCTTTCCTTTTAATAATTTTTTCCAGTTAATAGTAGAATTTGTCTTAAGTACCGAACCACAAATGCCCGCCAAAGGCGGGAGCGGGTTCAGAAAGTAAATAATATTAATTAAATGAATATATATTAAATAAATTGAAAAGAAAAAAAGTGATGGATGGAAAAATTGCGTAAATTTATTCGTCAAGTGTACGAGAAATATGCATAGCAACGGTAATAGAGCAGTTCATAATAGGTGGCCATTGTGTGTGTTAGTGGATGAAAAGAGTATACTGCCAAAAGTTGCTATAATTAATATTGATCAAGGAAAAACTATTCAAATAATAGATACACTTGAAGAAGTAGTACCAACTTATTTGTGTTGGCATGAAGATTTACTTGTTTTAGTGATTGGTTTTGAAAATAGTTTTGAAGTTTGGACTCTTGATGATGATTTAAGATATATTGAATTACTAGATGAAGGAATAATTGCTCCAAATTTTGATATAAATTATGAAGAATATTATAATAATATTAATAAATTTTGTAAAGAAAATTTGAAAGAAATTCAAGGTTTTGGAGTTACTGATATTTTAGGAGAAAATCATAGAAGAAGATTAAATATATTATGGAGTCAAAGATATAAAAATATAAAATTAAGACTTTTTATTAAGATAGATTTATCAAAAGTTAATAATAATGATGGAAAATTGAAGAGTATAAGTTGGATTGATCATAATAAATTAGTAATACAACATTCTTCAAGTAATCGTGGAACTTTTTTAACAGTTTGGAAATTACAATTTGAGATTTTTAATATTGATATTTATAAAGAAATAATATATAGAAGAAGACTTGAAAAGGAATCAAATACATTTTTAAATGATTTGGAAAATTTATATATAGAAATATTAACAGGTGTAGATTCGAAACCATTATTAGAACAAGAATTAAGCTTTGCAGGTCCAAGAATAGATTTACAATTAGCTTTTGATAATAGTGAAAGATTTATTCTAGTATATCAACATTTAGATAATGAATTATTTATATGGAGATATGAATATTCAAAGAATGAAGAAGAGATGAATTTATATACAATTGGTAGTAATACTCGTATTTCAGGTGTATTTCCAAACCAATTTCAATTTCAAAAGATTTCTTTAAAACAAGAAGAAAAGATTATAAATGTTTCATGGAAGCCTTGGTCATCAAAAATACCATATAAATTAAAGAAACTTGGAGGAATTTCAGAATTATCTTCTTTTTGTATAATTTCAAGAAATAATGAAGAAATAATTATTAGAATTTGGAGAGAATCATCTTTAAATAAACCATGTCAATTTATTCAAACTTTATATTTAAGATTTAATAATAGACCATTCGTTAGAAATGAGGATATTAATATAATTTGGGAAAGTTATAGAGATAATGTAATTCATCATTTTAATTCAATGGAAGCATTAGATAAATCTATTAATGATTATAATGTTGAAGTTGAAGATCCTTCTTATTATTATTCAACAAATAGATTTCCTCTTGTTGAAGATGACAATGATGATTATTTTTATTATAATTTAAATTCAGAATATGATGAGATTTCCAAATCTTCAATTCCTTTAAATTCTTGCATACATAATTGTGATATTTTTACAATGAATGAGGAACAAAATAAGCAAGTAAAGTTAATAATTTCCATTGGCAAAGAAGTTTTTTGCTTTAATGTATTTCAATTAGACATTTGGAATGATGAAATTAATTCATCAATATGTAAATGGGAAATCTGCCAATTTAATAATATTGATAATAAGAATTTCATAAACAACTCACAAATGAATTTTATTTCTAATAGAAATAATATTTTACCTAGTGACGTGTCAAATATTATGATATTTTGGAAGAATGATAAACTTTCAAACCATTCAAATGGAAATAATTATAATTTTATATTTCAATTAAAAGATTCAAGCATTTCTGAATATATTTTTAATGACAAAACTGGTATTTGGCATTTTTCAAAATTAATAAGAATTACTCCAAAAATTCAATCAAATCTCAAAAATACTAATAATATTTATGGAAAATTTGCTGTAGAGCTTACTAATATCAATGAAATTCTTATTTTACTCAATAATGGACATATCCTTCTTTTAGATAATCTTAATCCCAAAAAATTATTTACATTTATACATGCAAATAATAATTTTGCATGCATTTTTTCAAACATGCACACATTAAATATTAATGTGGACAACGGTATAGAATTTGATAATAATGATATTTATGATTTAAATGATTTGAATATTGAAAAAATAGTTAATATATCAGAAGGAATAACTTCCAGTTATTATCAGATTTTATTAGTACAATTAAATAATTCAAGCCAATTGAGAATATTTGGACTAACGAGTATTTGTGAAAATGGTTCTTCAACTTTAGAATTATTACAAGTTGATATTAATAGTCAAGGAATAATTTCTGGGGATAATATTGGGAGCTTAGAAAACGATAATAGTGATTTATTTATTAATCATGAACAAATTCTGGAAAAATTATTTTTTAATGAATTTATGGATAATAAATATGAAATCGTATTCTTAGATAAACATTCTTCAGTAATTGGTGGATATTGTATTTGCGTATGTTTGGTTAAAGATTTAGTTTTTGAAGTTAACCACATAATAATGTTTGAGATTAATATAAAAAATCAAGAATCTCTATTATTAAGCCAAATTGAAAAAAGTTATAATAAATCTGGAATTCAATTAGAATTAAGGTTAATATCAACATATATGTATCAAAGTTTATCCAATATAAATTTTAATGGATGTTTTTTATTAATAAAACAACCAAGTACTGAAAAATCATTAATATTTGTAACAACCAATATTTTTATATATGATAAAGAAAATGGCCAAGAAATGATTAATAATAATAAAATTAATGAAATGGGACAACTTTATATATATATTTGTAATATAAGTGATATCCATAATAAGGTTGAAATAACTTCAAAAATCAAGTTGAACAGATCATTCTTTGATTTCACAAAAGATTCATTATTAATAAAAACATTGGATTATAACTTATTAATTTATAATAATAGGAATGGAATATTGCTTTGTTATTCTTTATTATCATTAAATCTGCTTAATATTGAAGGAGAAGAAACCATTTCTTTAAATCCTTTTCAAGAGATTTCAATTATTGATGATTATAGTTTGTATAAATCAAAAAATATTAATTTTTCAAAGGAAATCTCTTTTGAAAAAAATAATGAAAGCGACGATGATTTAACTTCATATAATAAATACAAGAATAATCAACTAGTAATTCTTCAAGACTTTGAAATGACTTATTTTTGTTTCATAGTTAACCATGGAAAAATTATTGGGTCAATTTACTGGAACAAGGACGTATGTAGATGGGAAACCAATAACGAGATAGATTTGTATGAACATTTCCAGATGAGTAATACTGGTGAGTTAATTAGAATACAAAGATTGGAAATTTTTGATGGACTTTATTTATTTTTTAATACAAATGACCAAATTATTCCAAGAATATATAAAAGACCTGAAAATAATATATATGAGAAAGGAAATAATTTTTCACTTAAACAAATTAAAGTATTGGAAGATTTTGTTTTTTCATTAAATGATAGAAAGCAATCATTTTCCAAACAAATTTTTGATAAGATTATAGAGGATATTCAAGATTCACCAAATCTTAATATTGTGCCTTACAATCTTGATGATTATTTGGATGGATATTATGATAACCAAGATTATAAATCTTTGGAAAATTTAGGAGAATATCAAAAACTTTACGATTCTTTAATAGAGCTAAGAAAAAATAAAACATATGGCCATAGAATGAATATTACGGAATTCGAAGAATACCAAATAAAGAGATATTTTATAAGAATAAATTACTATGATATGTTAGGAGAAGGTGGATTCATATTAAAATCTGAAGATATTTGTTGGATTTCACTTTGCGAAAAGGACCATATAGTTGATAAAATTCTTGGGAATTTTAATAGTAATTTAATCGACTGGAAAGATTTGAAAAAGTTTGGAGTGATTTATATATTAACAGAAAATTTTAAATTTCAGGAATTTATTGAAAAATGGGTTCAAAAATTATATCAAAACCTGATAAAAGTAATTTCTGAAAGGAGAAAAGAATTAAGCTTTGAATTTCCAGATAATCAGAAAAAAAATAGTAATATTTTCCAAGATGAAATGTTAAATATTGTTTTGATAATATACACATGCATTAATAAATTAAATATAGTTTCTGCAATATTTAAGATTTTAGATCAAAAGAATGTATTTGATTTTTTATTAAATTATAATATAAATAATGATGAATTAAAGAAACAAGCAATTAATAATGGTTATTACTTGATAAAACAAAGAAAGTACCATTGGAGTTTGTGTTTCTTTATATTAAGTAGATCTTATGACGAAATAGCAAACATATGTATAAAGTATTTGAATGATCCACAACTATTATTTCTTTTATTAAAATTGTTATTAAACTCGAATGGAATAAATGATAATGAGAAGAATACTTTGGTGAATCTTTACAATAAGTATTTGAGTAATTTATGGTTATTATCATTAATAAATAAAGACCCGTGGTTAAGCATAATATCAATATTAAATTATTCAAGTGTAAATAATTTCAAATTTGATAATATTAATAGAGTGGATATACTTAATATTTTGTTAAAATTATCATGTCCAACAATTTTCTTTAAAGTTTGTGAATTAATGTGTAGTATAGAAGATTATTTTAAAAGTAATATAAAGATTGAAGAAATCATTCCAAATAATAAATATATTGAAGATTCTTATTTAAATGATCAAAATAGTTATGATTTAAATTACAGCTTTATACATCCTGAACATTTATTCTTATTTAATAATTATATTAAATTAAAAATTTTAATCAGCTCACAATCTCAATCTTATGAATTAAGTGAAAGCTTAAAATATCCATCATTTGACAATATAATTGAAATAATTTCTTATTATATCAAAAAATGTATGAATCCATACCATTATATTTCGTGGCTAACTTATATCGAAAATAATCAAGACTTTTTTAAAACAAAAAATATTCATTATCATTATTATAATTTAATTATTAAGCCAAATATTCTCAATAGAATTCAAAATTATATAAAATATTTACATATTAATTACTTCTTCTTCTTAAACAACAATAATCTTTTTGAATGGATTAATCAATATTCCAAAATTCCAGAATTTATTTCCGTATTTCATTTCAACTATAATCAAGAAAAAAACAATCTTAATATTAATCCTATTAATATTTTTAATTATTTATTATTAACTAATGTGGACAAATATTTTAATAATGTCAATACCGGTATGCACACAAAAAATGACGTAATTAAAAATGATATTAGCATAATGCATGTTGCATGTAAAAAAAGACTATCAGAAGATATTTCCGGGTTGAGGGGTAAATATTTGAATTTAATTTTTGAGATATTTTCAGAAAATAAGAATTCTTGGAATTTGGGTCATTTTGGATTTGATTATATATGGGACTCTTTATTTGAGTTTTTTTCCAGAATTAATAATGAAATTATATTAACTTTCGAAAGTAGGAATGGTGATCAATATATTATAAATAAATGTGAATTATTAATTTTAATATTTAGGAATAAAGTTAATCATATTTTATTTGAATTATTGTTAGAGCCTGGAAATGAAGGAGAAGAAGTTGGTTCTTCCAAAATTATTAATGAAAATCCAACAATTATTATAACCAAGCTATTAAAAATTTATATGTTTATGATTATTATACAGGATCTCATATCCAAAATAAAAGGTTCTAAAGATATTAATGTGCTCAAGTATCAAAATTTAATAAAAATAATCAAGTTTGTTATAATATTAAAAAGTTATCAAAAGTTAGATTTGCATTTAAAAAGAAGATTAACCAAAAGATTAGGAATCAAGTTATTAAAGCTTTTGAGGTTATTATTAGAATTTACTAAAGAATATGGATATATTAAAGATATTGAAAGTAATTCTAATAATGATAATATCCAAGAAGAAATTCAAAATAATTCATTTCAATATGTAAAAGAAGATCAACTCATGTATTTTAATACTATAATAATAGTATTATCTACTAGTATAATAAAAATTCATCAAGAATTAATTAATGAAGATAATAATAGCGAGTTAAGTTTCAATTCTATATTACAAGAAGAATCTATTACAAACAAGATAACAACAGACCAATTAAATCTTGCTTTAAAAGAGTCCTATAATAATAGAGTATTTAAAGAATGGAAAGAAATTATTATTCCGTTATTACCACTCATCCTAACATATTACTATGATTCTATTGATGAAAAGAAAAGTATATTATTTACTCGAGTTGTTAATACTAATAATTATCCTGAACTAAATACTAATAATCATCATCTGCCCACTATTAATGTTATTATAATCAAAATTATTATTATATTAAAAGAAATTTGGATTGGAATGGGAATCAAAAATCTATTATTAATAAATATACTAAGAAATAAGGAATTAATAATATCATATGATATTGGATCAATCAGTAATTTATATTATTATTTATTGAAGAAGGTATGGAATTTTAAAGAAAACTCGAATAATATCTCAAGCATTGAATTAGAATCTAGTGAACAGTATTCTGTGAATTTATTAAATAGTATATCTTGTACAAATTCAACAACAACAAATACAAGTAATGATAATAATAAAAATTCAGGTTTTGAACTTGAAAAATTGAAACTAGATTTTTCAAATGAATACTTTGAAGTAAGTGATGATAGATTCAGATTGAATAAGAAAGAAGAATCAATGAGAATGAATAATCCATCACTCTTTATGATTAATATGTTAATATATAATAATCGTATTATTCCAACTCCTAAACTTAATTTAGTTCCAAATGTTCACTATTTGAGTGGTAATAATAACAATATTGAAGATTTGGAGAGAGACAGTAAAAAAGAGGAGAATATGATGAATGATAATATATTAATAGATAATGAGATTAAACAATATGAAGATGATGATTTTTATTATTATCATTATTTTGGATTTGATCAAAGTAAGCAACAAGATGAGAATGAATCTGAAACTTTAGTTGAATTAGAGAATGAAAATGAATATGTTAATGAAGAAGATTATTATTATAAATGGTATAAGAATAGAATTCAAAAAGGTGAAAAAGAAGGAGTAGAAAGATCAAATACATTATTAGGTCATATATTATATCAAGAAAGTCCATTATTGATGGATTGTAAGATGGATGTAAATAACAGTCCATTTTTATTATTAGGTGAAAAAACTCACTTAATGTTAAATTCAAAATTATATTTTATTCATCCAATAAGTTTTATGAGAAGAAATCATATAAATTCATATTATTATGAAGGAGTTATTTTTCAGGGAATGAAATTTGGTAAATTCGGAGAAGATTTTGATAACATTTTCAAATCAGAAAAGATCATAAGATTAGAAGTTCTTTTAAACTCTTTTCTTTTAAAGAGACTCTTAATTTTTGGGAAATTGGAGGAAAATCAAGATGATCATGGACTTTTATCATATAGAAAACTGGAAAGAAGAAAAAGTAATAAAAGCTTATTGTTATCATCATCATCATCATCTCCTTGTATTATGCCAATATATGATATTGATTTTTGTGTTAATATAAAGAAAGGAGTTAAAAGTATTTATCTCGATTTATATACATCAAAAGAAAATGAGTTAAATATAGGGGGAGGAGTATCGGATTTTAATACAAATATTGGATCAGGATCTCATCTAACTTGTAATTTTCAAGAAATACGATTCTTACAGATATTTACAGATATTCCGTTAAGTTTTTCAAAAATACAAAATCAATTCAATAATGTCAAAGCAATAATATGTGGTGAAGCAATACAATTAAGAAATCCAAGAGTTTCTCATATTGTTTATCCATATTGGAGTCATTCTTTAGCTTTCAGTAATTATCATAAAGTAAATCATCCCAATTATTTTATTAATACCAGTAGTAATATTACTGGAGATATTATTAATAATATTAATAGTAGTAAATCAAATCCAAAGCCAATAATGATTTCAAATAGTTTATCAAAGTCATATTACAATTTAACATCAAATAATGTTAATAAAAGATCTTTTAAGGGTATTGATTCTATTGGCCAAGGTCGTAATTATCACCAAGAATTGCCTCCTACAACTTCAACTAATTTGAATAAATTAATGGTAAATAATCATAATTTAGGTAATATAACCCATGTAAGTTGGTCTCCAAGTAAAATACATATAATTATCTCAACTTCGAATGGTTTTATTATGGTTTATAAACTCAACTCCAACAATAATTACTTATCTGATGAAGAGGATGAGATTTTTGTTCCTTCTAATCCCAATATTAATCCTTCCCAACCTTCCTCATCTCATAATAGTTTACAAACAACTTCAGTCAATAATGGAGGTGTAAATAATTCTTCACTATCATCCAGCAGTAATATTATTTTGACTTCAAGTTCAATTAATGCACAAAGTACAAGTTCAAGCACAAGTTCAAATTCAAATTCAAGTTCAAAGTCAAGTTCTGCTATGAATCCATTTATTCCAATATATATATTCCAAGTACATAAATCAAATTGTTTTTGGTCAGGAATTATTGACTATTCTTGCAGATATATTCTAACATCAGGTAATGGAATCAATTTCGTATATAACACTACTAGTATTAATAATAATAGTTTTAATAACAATGAAGGAAATGAACTTGGAAGGTCGTCATTCAATTTTAGAAACTATACTAAATTTAATTCAAGAGGTGAGAGAATACCTATTGTTGGTGGTAATATTAGTGTTACTACTACAACAAATAATAACAATAATGTTCAATCACAATCGATTAGTAATGCATCAACACCTAATACTGCAAAGTCCAATAGTTCTTATTCAATTGGTGGTAATAGTTATGGTTACTTAAATGAAAGTGAAGGAGGAATTGGATTAGGTGGAACTCTAATTAATAGTGGTACATTAAATTTGGCAGAATTTATGGGAGATAATACTTTGAATTTAAGTAGTAAGATCGAAATTTCATCAGTATTATCAGATGAAAATTGTTTATGTATATGGGATATTTGGACTAATTTATCATATAATTTACCTATAATTAGTCGACCAGATCTTTTAATAGCTTTAGAAAGTTCACCAATTTCAACAAGCCATAATTGGAAACAAGCTAATACACTCTTAATTATTACAAATACTGGAAATTTATGGTTTATATCTTATTTATTTGGAAGACAATTTTTAAATCCAAGCTTATTTAAACTTAAACAAAAGAATATACTTACTTCAAATTTATCCAATTTAAACACTCTTAATAATATTATTAACAGAAATTCGAATTATATTAATTCAAAATTAACAGTATTATCATCTGATGGTATTTGTATTATTTATCATATATTTCTATTACTTAAATCATCTTTCAAAAGATATTTTAATAATAATCAAATTACAATCGTACCAATTATTAAATTCAATATTAATCATTCCCTTTCTTTAAATCCTCTTAATATTATTAATAACAGCTTAACATCCAATCAATACAACAAAATCATTTCCCATGCAATTTTCATCAATAAGAACACTCTTTTAATTATTGATACACTACAAAATTGCAAGATTGTCCAACTACTCCCCTTTTTCAATTAAAACGATTATTAAAGAAACAAAGGATTACTACTAGATTTTAAGGTTTATATCTTATCTTTCTATACTGGAGATATATAATTTTCTATTTAGTTTCCTCTCGGATCTTATTTATACTGTAATAATATAATTACATATATATATTCGATACCATATAGGTACCATTTACTTTTTTTATTAAGAAAAAGGATACTTTGTAATTAAATTGGCTACCTCCTTATTATTGGTGGCACATAACTCATTGATCCAAAGTTTAACCTTGCACTTAAACCTCCGACTGTTCCACTTACATTCCCTCCTGACCTACTACTAACGTTTTTGGCTTGATGGTAGTTTTGGAACAGATGCTGACGGCCTCCTCCTTCTCCAATATTATTATTATTATTATTATAATTATATCTACTTGTTAATGGAGGTGGCACATAAGAAAAGTTTTTAACATTTTGTACAAAGCCATTATTATTATTATTATTATTATTATTATTATTACTACTCGCTGTTCCAACCATTTTTGTTCCTGATGCGATTCCTCCGTAACCTAATTGTTGAATATTTGCATTTATCCCTACTTTAGGAGCTGGTACATATGAGGTAGAATAACCTTCTCTCCCACCCACTGCTGACAAACCACCGTATCTTTGATAAGACATTACAGAATTTGCTCCCATTCCTATTCCTATTCCTCTCCCAGATAGGCCATTATTCAATTCTGCTGCTTTAGAAACAGTATTAGATGAAATTATAGAAGAATTGATATTTGTAATATTCGGAGTTACTACTGAAGGAGAAGTTGTTGCAGTACTAGTAATAGTAGCAGTAGAAGTATTATTTTCAATATTAGTAGCAGAATTTACAGTATTTAATGCTGTTGTTGCATTACGATTTGATAATAATGATGGCTGAGTAGTTAATTTAGATCTATTACACTCATCAATGTCATTTTTTTCTGTAACTTTTTCTTTTTTTGCTTCTTCTTTTCTTCCCGTTACAGAAATATTTTGAGTGCTCTCCGTTTTTGTTTGTGTAGTATTATTAATACCACTAACACCTAAAGGAGAAGGAACAACATAATATTGAGGATGAACAGTTCCCATTCCCGACATATAACCCGAACTATAATATGGATTATATCCATATCCATAATAATTTTGATTATGGCTCTGTTGTTGGTATTGCCCTTGATAATAAAATAATTTTTGATTATATCCAACATCCATAATTCCACCCATTCCAAGTCCAGCAGATAAACCGCAACCTACTTGGTTTTGATTTATTGAGACTTTTTTTTGTTGAGTATTATTATTATTATTATTAAGACCACTATTCATCATAATCGTTGATGTACTATTATTCATTATGCCTCTCCCATTTAAACTATCTGTGGTAATTCCATTGCCTTTACCTACTTTTCTCTTTTGGAAAATACTTGTTAACCCTATTGAATTTTGACTATTGTTATTATTATTAGATCTAGTAGTTATAGGTATATTATTATTTAAGACAGATCTTTGATTCTGAAACTTTACCAATTTTGAATTATTCATTCCACCCAATTGATCTTTATTATTCTTATAATTAATGGGAAAATATCCACTCGGCTTGTCACCAGTACAATACAAATTCAAATATTTTGTTTTATATACTTTTGGAATAAATGGTATTGTATAATTTTCACTTTTTTCAATTTTTAATGAATTTTTTAATTCATTATATAAAGGCCTCCCCCAATCCTCCAATGTTAAATTCTCATGCTCATTCACATCTCTTAAAAATGGATGATTTAATGCTTCTTTTATACTTATTCTATGTATTGGATCTGGATGAACTAATGATTCAATAAATGAACGTGCGTCAATACTTAATTTTTCTTTTATACCCAAATATGTATATAAATAATCTCTATAACCCATACTATACCACTGCCACCTTATATCATTATCTATATTATGAACACTTTCAAATAATTCTGTTCCAAATAATAAATAAAATGTACTCCAACCCAAGCACCAACTATCGACCTTACTTGCTATATATGGCTTACCTGCAAATATCTCAGGTGGTCTAAACTTCTTACCTACACAACCTAAATATGGAACTGGCATTTCAATTTCTTGGCTATATCTACCAAATCTCACTGCTTGACCTGGATCACAAACCTTAATCTGAAATCTCTTTTTTACAATTTTATTACAATCACTATTACTATCATTAAAAATTTCACCTTTAATAGATTCATTATCATTTTCCATTTCTATATTCTCACTTTGATTCTCATCATTCAAATCTTTATCTTCAATTACTGAATATAATAAGCAATTCTCTAAACTAAAATCTTGTAATGCAAATCCTCTTTCATGGCACTTACTTAAAGCTATTGCTGCTTGTTTTATGCATATTCTTGTTTGATCTTCACTCAACCCATATCTATTTTTTCTTAATAATTCCAACAAATCTTCTCCATCTGCTAAATCGCTTATTATACAATGAGAATCTTCTGTTTCAAATACATCCCTTATGGTTGCAAGATATTCATGGTTTGCCATTTCATCTGCAAAAAATACTTCGGCTAATGGAGTCTCTGGTAATAACCTGTTCATTTCTTTTGTAATAATATCATTCTTACTTAATACTTTTATAGCCACTAATTTTCCACTATCCTCACCATATCCTTGATATACCTTACCATATAAACTATCCTGTAATGTATCTGTAATCTTGTATGTTTCAAGATTTCCAATAAATGTGCATTTTTCAGGTAATCTTTGCTTTTTTTCTATTTTAGCATCTTTCTTATTTATACTCATTTTTTTCAAATATATTATTATTATTCTCAAATATATAATTTTTCCTTAAACTATATATTATTTCAAATATTATTTGTTAATTTGCATTCTCTTTATTTACCTTAAAACTATTTTATTTATTTTCTCCTAATTTTAACTGAGAGAATATTTTATTAATTTTTAGATTCTGGATCAAATATTTTTCATTATATATTTATTACTAACCACCACTATATTCTCTATTTAATTAATTCTCTTCTTTGCAATATCTTGTTTATACCTTTTATATATATTTATGCATATAATAATAATATTATTATTATTAAAAGTTTCGATTTTATAATTTAGCCAAGTTTTGTGTTCTCCTTTCTTTGAAAAACTTTATTCATTAATATATTTTTTTTTTTTAAGTACAATATAATATAAATATAAAATATATATTTATATTTTTATATAACCCAAATATTTATTTTACGACATGACACACATACAGGCCGCCCCACACTTGTAATATTCTATTTGCTCCTAAATCTTTCAAATTACGCATATATCTTATTAATATTTATTAATCAAATACTTTAAATAATTAATTTTTTTCAATATTTATTACGCTAATAAATATTTAGTATTTGTAATATATTCACTTGAGTTCTTGAATACACTTACTTTCTATAAATAAAATTAAATTACCAATAATCAAACAATCCTTCTTCTTACTACTACTTATTCTTTTTTTCTTCTTTTTTGTATACATTTACGAGATAATATTCAATACCAAAATTAAACATTATAAACCATTTATTCGTTTCTATTCTTAATTTTAATTTTTTTAAAATTTTTGTCCACATAAAATTTTATGTGGATAAATGATTTTAGTAAAAAATTGTGCATGCATGCGAAAATGCAAGCATTTTTTTTCAAACAATACCGGTAATGATGATTTGTACAAATAAAATTTTAATTATTAATAATACTTTTAAAAAAATAGATATTAAACTGTTAGCTAATTATTTTTTTTCTTTCCCAAATAATTTCCTTTTATTTTCAAGATATAATTAAAGATAATAACTAATTACATTTTATTTGGAATGCAGTATAATTTAGAAATATTCAGATTTTTTATGTTTTTAATAAGATTAGGAAAAATAAAATAAAATAACGATGTTCTTTCATACAACTTTATGTAAGAAAATTTTCCATATTATTAGAATAAATTTATTTATTTTTCTTTTTTTATTTAGTCATTTAATCTCCACGTGTTTCAAAATTTTTGGCGGGCAAGCAGGCATACATAATATTTTCCATGTATATATTATGTAGATTATTATTATAAAGGGATAAAATAAAAAGAGGAATAAAAAAGAAAAAAGGAAATAAAAAGAAATATATGTGAATTTATTTTTACAAATAAGTAACTCGGCTTATTGATTGATTATATAAATCAAAATCGAATCAAGAAAGATCCATTTCCTTCTTTTTTTATTTAATTTTATATATCTATTTACTTAAAAAGCCCACAATATTTAGTTTTCAATCATAATCCTAAATATAATAATAATTATAATAAAATTATTGCTTTAATTAAGTTAAGATTGTATAAACTAAGAAAGAAAAGATAATAAAAGTGACTGATTGAATATCGCAAAATGAGCCAATTGCTAAGTTTTGGAAACTGTGCAAATATTAATGGAATAGGTGGTAATCCCAGTACTAGCATGAATTTAAACAATATGAAAAAAGTCTTACAGCCAAATTCACCCGGAAATTATAATCAATATAAATTACCATTATCAGAATATTCAGATAAAAATAATGCTGGAACTTATTATTATACAGGCGATAATAACTTTAATAATACTAATAAGAGTTATGTTTCATCCCCAAATGTATATCCAAGATATATTAATCAACATAATAATATTCATAATATAAGTGGTTATCAATATTTAAATCAAAGCAACGATAATTTTAATACACCAATAGAATATGAAACTATTCCAAATAGAATTAATACAATTGATGAATCCAGTCGAATAATCGACAGTAATTATCAATCAAGAGAAAAATATATTTCATCAGGAACTGGAACTGGAACTGGAATTGGAGAAGCAGCAGCACCAATAAAATTAGGTACTGGAACAGCAACAATAACTACTATAGGAGCACCAATGGGAGCCGGGAAATTACCATCTTCATACGACAATAATGTAATATCATCAAGCAGAATTGATTTAAATACAGCAAAAAAAACTGAATTTGGAGGTTATGCAAATGCAAAGAGTACAGTAACTAAACCAAATAGCTCCAACTGGAAAGAATGGAATAGCTACTCCAAACTTCTACCGCTTGCAGTGGTTGAACTTGATGTTCAAAATGAATGCAACTACTTATCTACTCTATTTAGCTCATTTTCAAATACTGTTAAAGGATTCATATCAAACTTTGAATTTGAAAAACTTATGGAATATGTCAATATTATTGAAGTTGGATATAGAGGCACTATTTTTAGTGTAATGGATAGAAATCAAGATGATTACATTACCCAAGTCGAATTTCTTACTGGAATGCTCATTTTTAGACCATATAATATTAAAGAAAAAAATTCTCCAAATTTCAATAGGCTTAGATTACAGTTCATATTCTTCTACTATGATTCCAATCGTGATGGATTGCTTTCTATTGATGAGCTTGCCAAACTTATTGAACATATTAGTATTATTAAAGTTACTACAAATAATAAAAATGGAAAACCAAAAAAGAAAACTCAAATTTCCTCTGAAAAATCTAAAAAACTTGCATCTCAAGTTATTCGTGATTACCTTAACAAAGAGTTCTGCTCTTATGATGACTTTTTCCAACTTGTAAACAATGGAATTCTTAACGGTACTGTTAATCTTTTAAGATGCAGAAATGATATCTTTTTACAAAAGAAAAATCAATCTTCATCATTCTCCCCACCAAATCAACAAATTTATAACAAACTCCCATACAATAATTCTATTCAAAATCTTAATTATATTCAACAACCTTTTTCACCCTCATCTAACTCTATCCCTCAATCCCAAAGTCAATTCCCTCAAATCTCAACATATAATACAAATATTCATCATCCTCAAAACTTTATTCCCAATAATAATAGCTCAATCTATAATACACCCATTAATGCATCAACTGAACAGTTTCCTCAACTTAAAACTATCATAAGTCCAAATGATGAATATATGAAAACTATCTCTTCAAAACCACCTTCACCATCTACACTCAATAACAGTAATAACCAGCCTATTCTCTCATTATCATCGATCTCTAAACCTAAAACTAATGCTTCACTTGGAATTCAAAACCAAAATACTACGGAAACATTCAACTATAACTATAATAATACTAATATTAATCCTAGTACTAATAGTAATTACAACTACAATTATAGTAATCATAATAATCAAATTACTCCACCACATAATACTATTCTATCAAAAAATAACTCAATTTCTAGCACAATCACCAGAAAACAAGAAGACCAATTCACCGCACACTCCAACTCTCCACCAAACCCGCTCCTTACACCAGATCCACTATCAAACTACAGATCAACTTATGAAACTTCTTCCCCATATTACAATATTCCGTCAGAAGGTCGTCCCAACTTTAACTTCTCACCATATTAAAACATACCCCTTATTCTTACTACATTACCGCCAAAAGTTGCATTGCATGCAAAAATAATAAATGACACGTAATTCTTTCTGTTTTATGTAGGAAATATCAATAATAATAATTTTAAAAAAGAGAGCAAGATTTAATCTCAATAAATAGTTTGATAATACATTAGAAAATAAATAATTACTAGCTTCAAAAGAAGAAAAAAATATTGTCTTTTTTCGCTAACATTATCACTTTCTGGAATTATTTCTGAATTTCTATACTACCTAATTTTCATTATCCGTTCCTATTAATTACTTTATCTCCTCTAACTTGATATTTCTATTAATTAATGCTTTTTTTTTATTTATACCCTTTTTTTAACTTTAATATTGAAATTGTTTCTGCAAACTTTTTAATTAAATTTACTATTAATTTTTACATGTAATTAAAGAATTATTATATATTGCTATGAAGAAATTGGCAAAGATCATCAACTGGTTGAGTAATTTAAAACCATATTTCAAGTAAAATAAACCCCGAAATATAGAATATAATATTTGTTTTATTCTTCTTTTCTTTCAATTTATAATATATATATATATATATATATTATAAATTATCCTTTTTTCCTTCTCATACCTTAATATGATTCATCTATCGAATGGCTCATGTCATTCATCTGAATGTTATTACAATTATTTGTTGTATTATTAATTGTATTTACATCATAATTAATATTCTTCTTTAAACAAGGAAAAAACTTTCTCCAACGTTTATGCTTTTGTTTTAATATCATCTGTCTTTGTATCTCGTTATTATCCATAATACTTTTCCTTTCTGAATTTACTATATCCAATCTATCTTGTACTGCAGTTATTAAATTATCTAAACCATATAGTTGGTTACTATTATAAAAATCACTTAATCGATCCTTCTTCTTTGTTGCTTCTAATAATATATCTTCCAATAACTCCTTTTTTTGCATCAAAGAATAACCATTATACTCCGAATCAATTTCTTCCAAATCAGCATTCAGCCTATTTACTAGCATTTCAGGAGTTTCCATTCTTCTCATAAATTCATCATCAAATCTATTATTACCATTATTACTACCAAAACAATTTTCTATTCCAATTTTATCGTTTTCCACTCCTTTACTATTAACTGAACTGGAGTTTAACCCCATATTATTTCCACTTCCATTAACTTGATACCATTCATGTCTAAGTTCATTTGCCACTTTTAGAAAACAATTCAATGATATTTCTCTTGGAATTTTATCATTCAAACTATCTAACATAGTTAAATATATATCATCCAAATCCTTCTCAAGATCTAATATACTATATTGTTTTCTTGAATTAATATTACTATTTTTATTATTTAAACTTTCAAATGATGTATTATTACTTTTTATTCCATTATATAATTTATTTGAAATATTCTTTTTTGCTATCTCATTCAAATATGTTGTACAATATTTTACTGAAATATTTAAATTCTCTTTTATTGTATCATTCTCTCTATCTTGTAATTCTGATTGTAATTGAATCTTATAATCAATATAAATATCAGTATCTATTAATGTACTTGTGTATTCCTTATATAAATGCATGCATTTGGATCTGATCTCTTTAGTTTCACATTTTAATGCAGTTTCATTCATAGGTAAAGATTCCATTAATTTCTTGTCTTCTGACAAATAATAATCATTAACATCCATTAATATTCTATCACAAAACCTTCTTTGCACAATTTCATTCAACTCTGAGAGATCTTGTGTTTCATTATTATTTAATACTTTAAAGAATATTGAAAGATAACGATTAATTGTTAATGATGAATTATACTGGCCAAGCTTATGACTGATTGCATGATTTTTACTTATTCCAAGTAATCTCTGTCTTAAACAAGCAATCTGTTTCATATGATCCATTCTAATTTTTCTTTCACTATTATCAATTGTATATGGTGAAACTAATGTATGACATTCTTTCATTGTATAATATGATCTTAAATAAAGCTTGAGATTTTCAAAATAAGTAATCTGTGAATCTTCACATTCATAACCACAACCTAATTCTGTCATAAGTGTCTCAAAATAATCAATGCTTTTTAATATCATATTATTAGCTGTATCATATAATAAGAAATTAAAATCATGTAATAACCATACTAAATATGGCCTTGGAGTAGTTTTTAAAGTGCATAATAAGGTTCTAGGAGTACCATGATTTAAATTATTTTTATCTAATTCTTGTTCAGTTATTTGATTAAACTCATTAAAAGTTTCTGATCTTAGAGTAGGTTTATATCTTGGAGTTAATAATAACAATGGATTAGCTTGAGCTGTTTTGAAATCATCATCTTTTAATTCTTGTCCAACTTCTCGTGGTGGAGTATTAAATTCACCACTCTTTATATTATTATTATTATTATTATTATTACTCATACCTCCAGATTTACTATTATTAACCAATTTATTAATAATTTTTTCTTGACGTGATTCAAATTCTTTTTGTAAATCCATAATTGGTACAAGCTTTTTTAAAGATTCTTGATTAATTATTCCAGAATTATTCATAACAACGGTAGATGAAATAGAATTTGCTAGAATTAATAAAATATCATGTAACTTTGGTATCATTGAAATTTTAAAATCTAATAATAAATATATAAATTCTTCATCTTTGTACCAATAGTATAAATCAACCAAACTATTTTGATTATTGGTAATATGTTGTTGTCTATCTGATAACTCTTTATTAATTATCTTTTGTACTGATAATGATTCCAAATCTGGATTTAATAACAAAGTTGAGAATAATTCACTAGGGCAATCAATCAAGCTTATAAAGCATAGAGGTGAATCTCCAAAATCTGAATTTAAACGTTTTACGGCTTCCTGATTCAATTGAATTGCCTTATTATTATTATGAGATGACTCATAAGTGATTAAGCTCATTCTTGGGAATTTATTTTGATCAAAAAATAATTCTGAAGATAATAATGTTGAAGATGAAAGCATACTCGACATTTTTTTAAATCTTTTATCTGGTGAACTTCCAATATTACCCCCTGATGCAATTAATTCTTGCATAGTTACCCCATTAGGAAGTAAATGTGGCTTAACTTGGGTATTGTTTTTTAATGTATCTTTTAATATATTTTTTGGAGAAAATGCCAACTCATTTTCTAAACCAGTAATATTTGAACCTGCAAGACAGCTTTCAAAAATTGAACTTCCACTGTTTTTTAAATTTGGTACTGCTTTTTGCAAATCTTTAACTAAAACATGTCCTAATGCAACTACAGCATCAACCACATTCTTTGCTCTATTTGAATTATCGCCATTCTCTGAATCATAATCAAAATTTTGACCTAACTGTTTAATATCTACAACACTTTGATCGTCGTCATCTTCATATTCTAATTCTTTTATTCCTTCTGGTATCCTTATCACTGGATCTTCAAAGTTTGCCAAATTTCGGCTTTGCGGAGGAGGAATTAAAATCGGAGCTGCAACTGATTTACTATTTATATTTGAAGATGGAATTGCTTGTGGAACCATTGAATTATTTTTCCATGTTGGGGTTCCAACACTAACTGTTCCAGATTTCACCAAATCATCTGAATAATAATGTGTCTGATAAGTGCCTGTTTGTGGATTAAATTGTGTTGGAGTAACCCAGAATATGCTACCATTACTTGAAGCTCTTGGGGTTGCAATCACACTATCCATAATTTGGCTATGATCAGTCATTTTCCCCTATATTATATATTTATATATAAATAACAATATGTATATATATAAAGAGGAACTGCTAATATATATATATATATATATATATATATATTTTCAGCTTTTTTTTTAATGATAGTAATTTATTTCACATATAATATCGTTGATTTATTAAAAATTTAAACTCTTGAAGAATTATTCTCGTTAATTTGTTTTTCTTTCGTACTTTTATAGTAACTCTTTTTCCTTAAAAGCTTATTTTAAATAATTAGTTGTCAATCTTTAATTATATCAATTTGAATCCATTTATCATCGAAAAAATGGACTTAAGAGAAAAAGAAATACAATAGAATTTTGTTGAAATTCTACTTTTTCTTTCTAACTTTTACTTCACAATTTTTCTCTTATATATATTATTATTGCCACTTATTTTAAGTTTTTTTTTTTTTTTTTAACATTTACTATTATTACATACGTATAATTCTTTTTATTCCACACTATTATTTTTTCTGCATCCACATGAACTAATTTTTGCATGCAAGGTGGCGCCTATGCCGGTACCAAAAATAATGACTGCATAATTCTTGCATGCATAAGAATTCAAAATATTATAAGAAAATAATTGCCGGTAGTACTATTAAACTTTGTGAGCTTTTACAAAAATTTTATTTAATATAATTTTTTTAATATTTTTATTTTATTGATAACTTATATAACTATTAGTACTTGTAAATGTTTAAAATAAAAATTCAATAGCATATTAGAATTACTAATATTGAGTAATTTAAGTTTTAATGAAAATTTCATAACTTGATAATTGATTAAAAGCTATTTAATAACTGTAATTTTTGTTTATTAATTTTAACTAAAAGTTCAATGTAACTATTTGTATTCTACAAAAAAAAACCCACATTTAAAATTCAATACTTTTTTTTTAAAGTGGCCTAATTAAATAAATAAATCTATTAATGAAAGTAATAGTTGAATATTACTATGTATAATAAAGCAATAGATAGGATCTTGAAACTGAATATGATTTGAAAAATCTACCTAATAAGAAAGATGTATAAAAATTTATCATTAGCAAAAAAACAATTCATTTCGATTCTCTTTTTCTTAAATTACAAGATTTTATTTATATCATATCCTTTCAAGAGAATCTTTAAGAACCTCTGGAAATTAATTCTTTAAGATCACAATTAGGCGGGAATAAGATTAATTCAAATATTAAATAAAGTCACTAAAAGAAAAAGAAAAGAAAAAAATTAATAGATTATTAATTCCCCACGAAAAGTAGTAATAGCATTAACAGAAGTGACAATATTTGAGCTAAATGAAGGTTTCAGTTACCCCAGAACTGAAAGATTTCTTCTCTAAATATGGTGATAAGTCCTTTAAAAACTCAGATAATATTGATGTAGATACATTATATAAAGCATATTCAAAAATAGTTAAAGAATATAACTCTATTAATAAAGAAAATGGAACTGATGAAAAGAATGTTGACTCTATTCCAAGTCTACAAGAACTTCTTTTGAATAGCAAAAAAGAGATCGACTTAGATCAGAATCAAAAAAATGCAACACAAAAAAATTTGTCTATAATAGAAATATTAAGAAAGCGCTCAGAAGAACGTAAATATCAATCATCAATCAAAAATTTATCGCAAGCTAAGTATACTAAAACTTCAAATAATGTACCAGATGCCTTTGGAGTGCACTATTCTAGAGACGTTTTAATGAGTATGAATGCACTAATTGGTCTTATTTTAACATTTATTGGTGGATTCTATGCTCCATTATATATGGGTCTTGAGGATATTAACTCCAGAATCTTCATTGGAATTGCATGCTCTATTCTATGTTTAATTGCTGAAGTTGGTTTATTTATGATTTACGATATTAAAAGGAATATGAAAGTTTCTAAAGTTATGAAAGAAGACCCAGTTTATAAGTATTTAAATAGTAAAGAAAGATCAAAGACTACTAATATTTACAAACCCATTACTAATAATAACAAAACCAATAATAATAAACAAACCTCCAAAAACAAAAATTCAGCAAAGTCAAAAAAAGGTAAAAAACACAAAACTGACTAACTAATCTTCAATTCACATTTCCATGTTTATATACAGATACTATACCGCATTTGTTTACTCTAATGCTTTTTTCACACCAATCATTAAAATATATATTAGCAAAAAATTAGACTTAGTCCTTAATAAATAGTTCATGTTTATTCTCTTGATTTAAATATCCTGAATTATTTTCCCTCTATATAATCTTCCTTTATAAATTCTTTTATTCAAATTATTACGTAAATCTTACACTATAAAACCCACTATTACATGTACAAGCCGTTAAAATACAACATGTGTTGGCGCCAAAAGTTTAGACAATGAATACTTTATTAGCATATTAAAGTAAAAAAGAATTGAATGAAAAAAAAGAAAGTTCAAAAGTGGCTGAGAAAAGAGGTTCATAGAAATACAGAAATACATTGCAACTAAATTTTACCATTTCCTCTTGGAGCCACTATTTGGTAGAAGCTTAAAATTATAGTGTGCGAGAATTGCAAATAGAAACAAATAATACAAGTAAAATGAAGCAAGAACCAGTAAGAGGAGACCCAAACCAAGGAATATGTATATCATTAGAAAAAGTGGAGGATTTGAATGATAACTCAGAAGTTGCTTTTCAGTGGAAATGTAGTTGTTGGAGTACAAACGATGAATTTTTGTTAGAGTGGAATATTAACGTTCCAAAAGACTTATTAAGGTTTATACCGAATGGAGATTCCTTATTAGTCTCCCAACTTGGATTTTTTAAATACAATGATATGGTTTATGTTTTAGTTGCTTGGACTAGAAGATATATGTGGGTTTACTGTCACGATATTAAATCTTTTACTGAAATGCATTCACAAGGTATAAACATTTCAGTAGAACCTAAAGTGTATAATTTAGAGCTGGAGGAGGACCAAGATACTGAAGATCAGGCTTTATTAAAAGATCAAAATGATCATTCTGTTTCTCTTGCAATTAGAACTGGAGATGGAGAATTTCAATTTGTTATTTCTACTAGTACTTTAAAACTTCATACTCTTAGAATAACAGTATCTGGAGAAATTGCTCAAGTTTTGGGTTTTTCAATGTCATCTAATTGGTGGGATATTGCAAAATTTAATGAAAATATTTTTCAATCTGAGAATCAAAATTCTGATTCTTCAATTTTCTGTCCAGAATTTGAAAAAGAATCTAAAAGTCACCTGAAAAGTATTGTTGGATTACTTAAATCAGCATGGAATAGTAGTGAGAGAATTCAAAGATCTAAACCAAGAACTGCTAAAATAGCTGAAAATACTGAGGATTTTGATGATTATTCTGAATATACTAGACCTTCTGAAGCTCCCATAAGAACTCCCTTTGATCGTAGAAAAGGTGTTAAAAAGCTACGTAAAACAACATTTAATGAGGATATTCTCATATTTTCATTCCCATCAAGTTATATCAAATGGAATGTATCATTTATGTGTTTTATAACAGCAGAAATTCCTAATACTCTTAATGGTAAAAAAACAAAAATACTTATTCTTTTTAGGCACGACTCTTTTGGAGTAGTAGAACTTTGTTGGACTTTAAACTTTAATCAAATTGGTGACTTTTATCCTTCAAATCTGATAGCAATACCTTGCTTTGAAAATACCGATACAAGAAATCATGAAAATAGTATATCAACAATGAAGATTCACCTTGAAATATCTTTGGGTGATTTTCATAAATTTGCTCTTTTCTTCATCTATAAATCCAATAATTCCTTAAAACTTTTACAACTTACACCAACATCAAGTTTGTTACCTGAAACTAGTGAAGCTACAAACCCTTTGTTGAGTTGGACACATAAGCCATCATTTAATATGTCCTTATTACATGAAATTATGAATATTTCATCATTTGCAAGTAAAAACGATAACAATTGTTTTAGTGATATTTGCAACCTTGAACAGAATATTCAACTGGTATCAAGTCCTCAAGCTCAAGATATTTTCCTATATCAAAAATCTTCTCTTCAACCTGGTATTACTCATAAATGTATTTTATGTACAAATAAACACATCTTTATAATATACATTACAGAAAATGGTCATCAGCTAATATGTAAAAATATTTTGGATCATTCAAACCAATCAAATAAGATTTATTTTACTACTTACTCTCAGAATACTCTTTATCTTCTTGTAAACTATCAGGATATTCCTCTCAAAATAGACCTCTCTTCCCCATATAACAATGAATCACAAGAATACTTGAACAATATAAATAACACAGAAAATGAAGCTACAGGAGAAAGTATTGGAAATTCAAATTTTGAATTTAATCAATTAATTTTAAAATATAGAGGGCTCAGAAATGGAGAAATTTCAAAAGTTGACAATATTTTTGGGAATTCTAATTCTGAATCTATGATTACTAATTTAGAGATGTTACACAAACAAATTATCTCGGATTTCAAACTTACAAAGCTAGGATGTGCCGAGTCATCGATAAACTCTATAAAATACACTAAGATACTTAGTATGATTGGGCAGAATCTCAATAATCGAATTCTTTCCAATAATTTTGAAGCTTTAGATGAAGAAGCTACTTTACTTTTGGGAAAATGCTCTTTTTTACTCGATTTGGATTACTGGAAGGATATAAATTCTATTGAAGATTGGAAGGAGCTTTCAGAAGGAACATGTTTTGATCAAATCACATCAAAATTTCCGTCTTTACAATCTTTCCTTATTAAGTATCTAGATCCCATAGCAATAATTAGCTCTAATTAATTTTATACATTTTAGCGCGCGCGCCAGCTTGCATGTTCTTCGCATGTTTTTTTTACGGTACCCCACACTTTGGCATGTTTTTTTCCTTTTTTTTTTTTGTAAATGAAATATAATAGAGAGGGAATAGTAGGAAGAAGGAAATCTTTTTTATTTAGTGAACTTGGGTTACAGATCTTCATATACTGAGTTCAGAGAAGCAATACAAAGGGAAACGAAGCATTTTTATAGGTTAATTATAAGAGTTGGCAGAGTTATTACAGTCAATATTATTATTATTATTTTAAAAAAAGGATATTCCGTGTGAATTGTTTATTTACCTCAAGAAATTTTATTTTGGAATAATTATTTAGAGTAAATAAAAAGGAAGGAAATATAATAAACAAAAAAAAATGGATTCTGAGTTTTGTATTGAAGATCTTATTGTATCCATATATGGAACAGAAATGCTACTAAAACAAATAAAAGAAAGACAAATTAGGAACTGCCTTTACAATTGGAAGTATAAAAGTCAGCTTGAAAGGGAACTATCTTTACAAAAAAAGAAATACAATAAATATATGTTGGATGGATTTTATGCATTAGCAAGGCAAACTCAATCCATTTGTATGTTATTTCACACTATGAAATTGATTGAATATAAAAAACAAAGATTTGCAATGGATAAGTTAATTTCCAACTTTAAACAAAGTAATAATAGGCAAGAAGCAATTATGGATAAATCTAGATCTTGTGAAAGCACTGAATTAGAAAATGAATCTGAGCTATTATCATTGGATGAGAATACTATGTTGGAATTCCAACAAAACCTTATTAGATATTTTCATGGAATAAATTCTGTAGTGAATATTATTGAATCAAAAAAAGATAAAATATTTTACTATTCCTTTTACAAAGTCAAGAATTTCAAAGGTAATGAGAAACAGAAAACAGTAATTTCTAATCAAAAAATAGAAATAAATGTTACTAAAGATAATCTGGTAGCACCATCTAGTTCATTAAATAAGCCTGAAGTTAATGATAAAGAGAATATTTCAAGTAATACATTGGGAAAACAATTGAATAATGGATTAACTCTAAATAGAGAAGAACTTTATTTTGAACTGATTCCAGAAAAGAAGCAATTCTATACTAGAAAGCAAAATGCATCATTCAATAATGGACCAATTAGTAACCCATCTTTAGAAAGAAAGACTTCTAATATCTCAGAATTCACCAAACAAAAGCAAATATCAAGAGACTTTACTCAACAAAGTTATGGAAGTTCTAATCACTTTCATAAACAAATAGGGAATAATGTGGTAATTGGGAACAATATTATTGATTTTACCCATGCAAATCCCGTATTATTTTCTACTATTCAATCTCCTGTTAATTCAAATCCAGTTTTAACTATATTCCCACCGCATTCTCCAAATTTTAATTTTACTAATCATGCTAATAAAGGGAAATATCCACAGTTTAATAATAATCTAAACTATGCTAATCAACTATCTTCTGGTTCTACCCCACTCAACACAACCAAATATTCAAAAGACAATCTTCCTAACATAAATAATACATTTTCAAAAAACCAATTACAACATAAACCTGAATTAGGTCGCAATTTTACAATTAAAAGATACTCTTCAAACGATAGAAAATCACCCAGATCGGCTGAAATTACAAAGAATATTCTAAAACCTTGTATTAATTTCACTCAAGATTCCACAAATCTGATTCAAAACATCACTGATAGCTTTAAGTCTGCAATTTTGAATTAAAATATTTTAGATTTAGCTTAATTTAAATTATTTCTATTACTATCATATCTTCTGATTTTTATTGTTTTGACACGTCATTATTGCATGCATGCAATTTGCGTTGAAACTAATTTCATGTGGATGACTATAAATTCCCGGCATATAGATAGAATGTATGTCAAAAAAAAAATTAATATTGGTGATAAATTTCAATTTACTTAAATTGTATGGTTACTAATGGATTGCTAATTATTTTTACTTATTTAAGTTTTAATGACTTTTTATCAGTCAATTTTTAATTTCTTTTTTACATCTTCAAATTCATGTGGATAAAAAAAATAATGGTATTAATTTTATGTTGACAAAAATACAAAAAATAATTAAAAAGGTAAAAAATGAATAAACAATAAAAAAAAAGAAAAAATCGAGTTAAAATTTGAATTATTAATATTAAAATTCATTATTATAAGAGTTACAAAAAAATATATATATATTTAATGAATTTTAAACCTGTAACGACAGACCGTATATATAGATGGGGGGTAATGCAGGTATGCAGATCCACAAGAAAATAACAAAGAAAAAAAGGTCAAGAAAATAAAAGAGAAAAAATAATATATTTTTGTATAGTAATATTTTGGCAATAAAATAAGTAATATGTAGAACAGAATATTTAAAGATATTCAGATAAGGAAAGAAGGAGAAAAAAAAAATGTCAAATAAGAAAAGTAATACAAACTTCACGCAGGAATCTCTTCTTGCTAGGGAGGAGAAAGTCCTGCAAGATGCAGAAATTGTTATAACGACTCAAAGAGCGAGAATTGGGGAGCTACGCTCTGAGCTTGAACGCTTAAATGCTGAGAAAATATATTGGTCAAACACTCATATGAAGGAAATGAGTGATGTTATACAAGAAAATACTAAATTACGCTTACAACTGGACGAAATGCAGGCTGATTTGAATGCATTGAGACATACTCAAGATAGTACCGATAATTTGATAACAAATTTAACTGAAGCTTTAGGAGTAGCAGAATCTCAATTATTAGCACAAGAAAATGAATTAAGAAGTTTAAAAGGAATGGCAGGTAATTTACCTATCGAAAATAATCGTTTAAAAGAAGAGAACCAACGCTTATTAGCTGAAAATGAAAAATTGAAACGTCAACAGGAAGAAAATACAAAAAAATCAGGTGAAGTTAGATCATCAAAAGATTCTGATTCTGCTGCAATACAAGCTGTTAATAAAGATTTGAAAAAACATGCAAAATTAGCAAGAGATTTAGATTTCCGAACAGAAGAACTCAGAGTTAATAAAATGTGTTTACTTCAGTTAGAAAGTGACTTATTGGAACACCAGTTATTAGTAGAACAACAAAGAGTGGAAATACAAAGATTAAATACGGCGGTAGAAGCTTTAAATAGAGAAAAGGCATTAGTACCACCAGTAGTTATAACTAGTAGGCAACTTGATTTATTTTCTGGTGGAATGGACGAAAATCATTTACAAAATATGTCAGCAAAACAATTTGCTGAGCAAGTTGTTTCAGAAATTACAAAGTCTTTACCAAATATGCAAAAAAAGGGTAAAATTATTGCTGGTGGTCAAGAATATGATCATGAAAATGAAGAATTTGATCCTTATTCTTCTGGTTCAATTCCTCCTGATGATATGGATATTGTTCAATACAGAACTATGGAAGAACAGAGGATGTTAATTTCACGCTTATTAAAAGGTTTGGATCAATTAGGTTTTACCAGAAGTGATGCAACCTGTTATAAAGAGAAAGCATCCGATTATCGATGGTTTTATTCTTCTGTTGTAAGTCATAGTGTTAACTATCAAGCAACATCCACAATTTCAGCCTCTAATGAAACAAGGGAAAATATTTCTCCACCAGGATTCTTTAATTTATTTGTACGTGTTGAATCAGGAAATATTGCCATTTTTCAAAATATGGAAGAAGAGGTACCATTATTTTCTATTAAACCATGGAAATGTAATATAGAAATATATGAAAACAGTAAACAATTTGTTTTAACTAGAACTTCTACAACTTCTGAACAAATTGAAAATCATATATTATATTGTCAAACTGAAGATGAATTTAATCGCTGGTATTATGCTTTATGTTATGGAGGTTTTATTGAATCCAAAAAGATTGAAAATTTGAAATTTGATCAAGGAGGAGAATACAATAAGTATTTAAATAATAATATTAATAATAATATTAATATTAATGGTAATAATATTAGTATTAATAAATCTACTAATAATAATATTAGAAAAAATGATAAAGATCATTATGTTACTTCAATTAAGATAACTGATTCAGAAAATTCTAAAAATTATCAAATATCAAAGATTTCAATATACAAGAACAATTTATCATTTAGTAATGGACGAAATCCAATCAACACAGAAAATTCTAAGTTGAGTATTAATCATAAGAAATCACTTATTACAATTACTGATCTTTCTGCTGAAAATAAAAATAATAATACAATTATTTTTACTGTTGAAGATAATAGAGAATATGATAATTTAAAAAAAGCACTAATTTCTTGTAATTGGATGGAACTTGATAAGAATCTTGGATTACATAGTTCTAAATTTGCTTTTTATAAAGGAAATGATTCCAATACAAAACAAACAGGGTCTAATGATAAAAAGTTAATACCACAATCAATCAATTTCTCTACAAATAATTCATCTGAAAATAGTAATAATGATAATATCACAAAAAATCCTACTACAATTCATGGCTTAATATTAGTTAAAGATTCTCAAGTATTATTATATCATGATGAAACTGATGAAATACCATTTACAAAAATAAATGTAGATGAATGTACTATTGAATGTGATCGAAGAAAAATGAGTATATTATTAATTAAAGTCAAAAATCGTCAAGTTGAAAGCTTTTATTATATGTTCCCATCTCTTGAAGAATTTAATAGATCATGGTCAAGATTACGAGAAGGTGGAATACAAGAAATTCTTCCGGAAGATAAACCTGTATTAAATCAAATTTGTGTTGTATGTAAAAATAAAATGTATTTCTATAAAGAAAGTGATAAAGAACAAGGAAATGCATTTCTTACTATATCACCAGATGATACAAATTGTCATGTTAATTCTGATAGAAATGAAATTATATTATTACATTCACAAAATGATGGAACACGTAAAAGAATTGTATTAGATTGTGCAAATATGGATGAATTTACAAGATGGAATATTGCTTTACAATTTGGTGGTTTTATTAATGGTGTAACCAAATCTTGTATGAGTAAATATACATTTGATATATCATTATTTGGTATTGTCAAAAGTAATGGAATTGAACAATTAGAAAATATTGATACAAAAGAATGTAAACCAATATATAAAGATTTTTATAATATTACAGATTATCAATCAATTGAGATATTTAAAACATATGAATCACGATTAAAAAATACACCATTACTTATAATACCATTTAAAGATACTGAATATTATGGTGACGCAAAAAAACGTCAAATAGTATTTTTAACAAGAAGAGGAAAAGTTGGTGAAGTTAGGATTATTATTAATTTACAAACGTTATCAAACTTTGATATTATTAATAAAGATTTGATTAATGTAGATTTCCCATTATTAGAGACTAATAGTGCAACATCATTAAAAGCTGAGTATATTGTTGGAGCAAAAGAAGGTTTATTATGTGTATATTGTACATCCAAGAATAAAGAAAGATTAATTAATATAAAGAATGTAATTAATGAAAATAAATATTTGAATAAAGGAAGTAATAATAGCAATAATAATAATAACAATAATAATAATCATTTAGTAGAATCAGTAACTAGAAAATTCCCAGAATGTGGATATATTAAATATACAACAAGTGAATTTATGTGTGTGGCAAGTAGAGCAGGAAGATCTGTTGTATTAAGAAGAAAAGAGGATGATTATGATGCATTATCAGTAAGATGTAAATCATTAACAGAATATGAGAAATGGGAGAGATCAATGTCAATAGCAGGATTTATTAATTCAGATACAACAAATAATGCATTTTTACCACCAATAACATATTTATTCCATTCATTAGATTATGATTTTAGAAAGCAACCAATATTACCAAGTTTGGAAAATAGATCAAAGACTGTTGGGAATTCATCAATAGCAGTAACACAATCAGATCATTCATTAATATCACATGATGATGCTTCATTAATGGAGGGAGGATCAAATCATCAAGATAATGTAGGTGGAATAAGAAAAAGATGGGAAGGAGATGATGACAATAATTATAAGAATAATTTGGATATTCCAAAGAATAATAATACAAAAAAGTTATTAGATGTTACAGGAGTACATAAAAAAAGTCCACCAACAAAAATAATATTATCGTCTTCAAAAGGAAGAATAAGAGAGAGAGAGTTTGATTTGAACGATGGCTTTGATATTGATGAATGGAGTAATATATCAGAAATATGTTCAAGAAGGAATAAGAATGAGGAGAAGGAGGAAGAGGAAGATGAGGAGGAGGAAGAGGAAGAGGAAGATGAGGAAGGAAAAGAAATAGAAGAAGTGGAAATAATGAATAAAAGTATTCGAATAGATGGAAATAATAGAATTGATTTCTTTAATAAATTTCTAATAGATATGGATATAAATGAGAGTGAACAAGAAGAATTAGAATCTAAGATTTTGATTAATATTGGACAAAGATCAGAATTTGGAATGAATAATATTCAAAATAATAATAATAATAATAATTCTGAATTAAATAATTTGGAGTACAAAGTATATAGTATTAATAAAAAAGAACTTGGATTTGAAAATGAATATAAAGCAAAAAAAACGATGATGAAAACAAAAGGAATGATAATAGAAGATTTTGATTCCAATTCTGATTCCAATTCTGATTCCAATTCGAATTCATTAGAATGGAACTTAAGCGAAGATCATCAAGAAGAAAATGAGTATGATTATGACCAGTATGATTATGACCATGATGATGATGATGATGATGATGATGATGATAATGATAATGATAATGATAATGATAATGATAATGATAATGATAATGAAGAAGAAGAAACAGAAGAAGAGGAAAAAGAAAAAAATAGGGAGGAGGAAGATCTAGAAGAAGAAAAAGAAGAAAACAAAAACATTATGAATATCAATGATGGGAATAGAAGAGAGAGAGAATGGGAATTAAAGAAGAAAAAAAAAAATATTATTAAAGAAAAGGAATTATTATCATTAATAGAAGGAGAATCCGATAAAAATAGTTATTATAATACTCCTGAGAGATTATTTCAATCGCAAGCAAAAAAGTATCAAAAGTCTCTAAATTCGTCACTATCTTCTTCTTCTTTTTCTCCCAATTATTCATCCTCATTAAATTTATCAATAGAAAAACGTAAAAATAAAAATAATGGTAAAAAAGGTATCCATTCTCTTATTTCAACTAACAAGAGTTCCAATTATAATAATAATACTCAATCAAAATGGGAAAGAGGAAAGAATGGTATAAAATCTATTATGAATAGAATTCGATTTAAAAGAGGATGAATTTGTAATAAACATGGACTAATGAATAGGGGATTATGAATAAATAGCAATATAGGGAGAAAAAAAAACAAAGAAAGAAAGAGTCAGTGAGTGGGGAAGAGAGAAAGAAGGAAGGAAGGAAGGAAAGAAAGAAAGAAAAAATATGAAACTTAGAAATATTTATATTTATATTTATAGTTAAAATAACAATTAAAATTAATTATTAAAGTTGTATTTGTACTTTTGAGTTTGAATTTTTGGGTTTATTTGAGAATCTGTTAGGATTTGGTACATTACAAGGTGTAAAGAAAGTATTATTATCATTATTTGTATTATTTAACAAATCATTACCTGTATTCATGTTCATATTGATATTATTATTAGAAATCCAAGGAATTGATTTTTGGATGATTTCTTGTAATTTATTAATATCAAGATTAGAGTTGGATGAATATTGTATATTACTGAAATTTTGATTATCATTTAATGATGTATTAGTATTCATTTGATCCGAAAGGCCGTTGTTAAATGATGATTTACGTGGTATACCAAAATCTGAAGTATTGTTAATATTATTGGAGCTAATATTATTATTACCATTATTGCTATTATTACTATTATTAATATTACTATTATTATTATTATTATTATTATCATTTTGAATATTATTATGTTCATTATTTTTAATATTATTCTGATTACATAAATATGCCAAAGAAGACATTGAGGAATATTTATAGATATCAATTTTCTGAGGAAGTAAACAAGTCTGAAGATTGGTAATTAAAAGATCAACAACTTCTTGAGTAATTCCAAGAATATTTCTGATAGAACTTGTTGGAATATTACTAGGGGGAAGTAAAGCAACAAAATCAACAATTCCTTTAGGTAATAAAGTATTAAATGATTTATTAGTATTTTCCATATAATAATTAAAATCTCGCATATCTTCAATATTCTTTAATATATCTCCATTATTAACATTATTTAAAGTACATTTCAACATTTGACTCTGTAATTGTGTTTTAACTCCTGTTATTGAATTATTTTTTATCGGATAAGTCTCAAATCTAAATTTAACCATACTAGAAGTATCAGGCTTTGAACATAAACTTCTTCCTACTCTAGACCATTTAAACTCATTAATATGAGTAAAGTCTGATATTTTATTATTTAAATAGTAATATTCCATCTCTTCATCATCTAGACCTTCTTCAATGCTATCTAAATCTGAATTATAATAATCATCATCATAATTGTTACGATTTTCAAAATCTTCCCAATCTTCGTCTGTCATTCTTGTATTATTGTTATTAAAATCTCTACAATTATTAGAATTAACACCAACTAATCCTTGATTTCTTCTTCTTTCTCTTCCTTCATTTCCACTACAAATCCTTCTTCTTCCTATTCTATTTTGTATAAGCCTGAATTCAAAAGGTCTTTCAAGCAGAAAACTCTCAAAATCATCATCTAAATCAATATTACTACTATTAATATTATTATTAATATTATTATTATTATTATTATTATTATTAGTAGTAGTAGTAGTAGTACTTGTATTACTGGTATTAATACTACTAATACCATTATTAGTAGCAATACCAGTACTTTGTTCATTATGATACGTACCAGCAATTCTACCTTCAGAAACACAATTATAATCATTAGATGAATCAGATTTACCTTCTTCTAGAACTGATCTTGATAAGATACTTGCTGTACCTTTTATTTTGTTATGACAATTACATATACAAGTATTTGAATTTCCATTACTTACTGATGATGATGATGTTGAAGAT
Source organism: Cryptosporidium parvum Iowa II (assembly GCF_000165345.1). Taxonomy (NCBI): domain Eukaryota; phylum Apicomplexa; class Conoidasida; order Eucoccidiorida; family Cryptosporidiidae; genus Cryptosporidium; species Cryptosporidium parvum. Next base: position 692,390 of record NC_006980.1, on the reverse strand, counting down.
GGCTTTGAGCAAATATTACAATTCCCTAAACATATTCTCTCATCCTCTGATTGAGAAGATATACCAATACCTCCTCCCAAATAATTATTACGTCCTTCCTCTCCATCAAATAAATAAAACTCAGTCCAAGAACTATTTGGGTAAATAGAACCAAATCTAAAACATTCAAAAGCTGTTCTAAATTTGCTCGGACAAGTTAATATGAACTTATTACCACTATTAACTTCCAAACTTCGTCTTGAATTTCCTATTGCTCCTGTTGTTAATACTGAATTTGCTCCTCTTTGATTCTGTAATAATAAATTAGATGAACTATTGATATTATTATTATTATCATTATTATTACTATCATTTACATTACTTGATGATAATCCTCCTATGAAGTTATCATCATCAAATGGATTAACAATATATGAATGACCATATACTTTAGTCTTGGGGTCAATATTATCATTTCCAATATACTCCTTATTCAACTCAGCAAACTCAGGAGCTCCTAAAATGGCATGCCAAGCTTCTTGTTGTCTTTTACTTAATAACATATCAATTTCAACATTTTTCCCATCTTTTTGAAGCTGATAAATCCTATTTAAATAATTCAAAGAATAAATAGAAGACCCACTCATTCTTTCTAAATGAAACCATTGTAACCAAAGTTGTTTTGGAACTTTACCAGTTTCTTTGTAAATCTCATAAATAGATGATTGCAATGTATTCCTTGCTTGTTGAAGTTTACCAGTATCTAATAGAAAAGATACAAAACATGACATAAATGATACATCCAGAAATAAGTGCCTATAATACATTCCAAAATAAAAGATTTGATAAGCTCCATCAAGATTATTATATAACCTCCATTCATTTAAAGCCTGAGAATAACAAATCCATTTAATATCATAAATCCTTGGAGATCTTTTAACATAATCCAAAAATACTTCCCTCCATATGACTTTATCATTAGTACTTCGTAGTATAAAGTTCAAATACTCAATAATTACCACAGCTGATACTCCTGGATTATATTGTTTATGTGATAAGCCACTAGTTATCATTTGAGAGTATTGCTTGCTAATACTAATACCATCATTCCTATCACCAATATGAAAATCTGTTGTATTAGATCCTCCTAAACTATTGGAATTATCATCAATCATCGCAACAGATGATCTTGAGCCAATAACATTGTTAGAATTACCATTATTAACTCCAAATGTCTCTCCCCCTATTCCTTCACCAACATTTACAAAAAGCTGACTATTTCTACTTTTTCCCATAGAAATATGGTGATCATTAGCCTCTTCTTGTATATTAATCTGATGATTATTTTGATCATTATTTATTCCAATACCGGAATTGAGATGATGATGATGATTATTATTATTATTTTGATTATTATTTTGAGTATTATTTTGAGTATTACTTTGAGTATTACTTTGAGTGCTATTATTATTATTACTATTGTTATTATTACCAACACTCGTGTTACTCATATTTATATTATTATCGCCATTATTATCATCAGTTACTGGTACTCCAGAATCATCCATTTGAATAACTTCTCCAGAACTCTCAATATATATCATGGAATGATATAAATGCATTACCTTGTCCAATTTTTTTCTAAGCTCATAAACCTCAGCCAGTACCAACTTTAAAATCTCATCTTTTGGTAAAAAACGTTGTATTGCTGAGCTCAAAAGTTCAGTTGCAATTTCCATACCAGTTAATTGAACTGGATGAGAGTTCCAAACAAAAATAAAATATTCATACCAAACTTCTGGATGATATGAAAAGTATAATAAACAATTCCTAAAAGAATAGGAAACCCTATTAAAATAGTGTGATTTATCTAATCCTAATGGATTGCTCTTCTCAAATAAAATATATCTCTTCCAAGGAATAAACTTACTCATCCACTCACTTCTATTACTTTTATCCAATGGTTTTGCTGGAATATCTTCATGTAAATTATCAACCAATACCATCATATTCTTGTGAACAATCTTTGAAATATTTACTAATTTTTCTCCAGATTGTAATAAATTTTTTGTAACTAATTTACTAGCAGATTCAGAAACTGGAACAACTCCACCAATTACAATGCCAGTATTCATATTAGGAACATCAGTAGTACTTGAGCTTGAAATAGAGTTCTCAAATAAGGAATATGCTATAAATGCAGTTTCTAAATTTCCAACAGGAGTAGTTAACCATTGTATAAAGAATTGTCTTAAAGTTACTATAGTTGCAATTTTATCACCCAATGCAAAACATTCTTCAATTTGCTCACTAATAATAGGTATAGTACTTGTCTCAAATGGATTCAACAATAATGTATTTCCTGATAAACTTGCCTCATTTTTTGATATTAAAGTATTGTAAACCATTAATCTTAATTTATACATTCTTTGCCAAATGAATCCACTCCTAGGATCTGATCCAACAGTATCTAATGCCAACTGATAAATTTGATAACGATCCTTTAGACTGTTAATCTTTTCATCAACAAATGGTATAAATAACTTCCATATCATTATACAAGAACATTGGTGAATACATCTTTGATAAATACCTAATAAAACCTTTTCGTCTGTATTTTTCTGAGATTGAAGATATTCAATATATCTTTTCCAAACTATTGGACTTGTTGGAAAAAACTCCAAAGCTCTTTCAAAAACTTCACTTTCTGATTTCACTGTGAATATATTCTCCCATAGTGAATAATCATATGGATTCTTCTCTACGATTGAATCTATTAAAGAAGTTATTCCCTTCTTCATCTTAGAGATCGCAGTGAAATCTGCTCACACTTGTACTTCTTTCCCAAATCCAAATCTCTAATTTATTTAGTACTCTTATTGTTTTTTTTACTAATTTTATTTGTTTTCAACATTTAAATTTGCTTTTTAGAGACGCATTTTTGCCTTGCCGCCCAAACTTGTTTGCTTAATTAAACTAGTTTTGCAAATATCGGCTTTTTAAAAAGCATCATTCTTATAATAAAGATGTTTATAGCCATTCATTGAAACACACAAACTTTTTTATAGATATTATCTTTTCTTCTGAGTGTGTGCTTAGATATTCCTATTCTTATTCCATGTTTGTGCCACTTCTTAAATAGTAATTATTTTGAAACTTTCTTTTATATTTATTCGGCATTTTATTATTATCTTCGCATTATATTCTCTAAATAATACTCCCACTTTAAATCCCCTTTTTATTAGAAACTTTTCTATCCTCTTCATGTGAACTTTGTTGATTTTTTTTTTTTTAATATTTTTAACTCTTCATAATGCTTATTAAAAATAAATATATTCCGAAATAACTTATCATATTAACTTAATTACTTACATTCTTTCTTTTATAAACTTCTCTTTCCTATTGTTTATTATTCTTATATTTAGAATTTTAATATTGGCAATACTATACTCTTCTCAACTTTTCTCCATGTATTACCTTCACCTCTTTTTTTTTTATTATTATAAGCTGATTCTCTTTAAACAGTGAATCATTAATTAAGTCATCTTTATATCACTTATTATCAATACATCATAGGCTGAAATTTCACTAAACTTTTATTTTTTTTAAATAATTCTAACTAATTTTTTTTATTTTATTGTTTACACACAGAATTGCATGCATATTCTAATTATTTTTTCCCCAGTACCGGTGTTTACATGCAATAAAAATTTTAATGTGGATAAAATTACGTGGAGTAAAATCAGAAAAAAAAACTTCAGGAGAGAATAAATATTAATTATTCTATTTGAAGAAAAATATTATAGTATTAAGAGTATGTTAATATATGACCAAATTTTTTTAAAACCAAATTCAAATAGAAATGGAAATACAATATAAAAAAAAAGACAAGTATTATATTAATATTATACACGTAAGTAATTAAGAATTTAAAAAAAAAATTAATTAATCATTTTCTTTATTCAAATCAGATGTAAATTTAATAAAAATAGGAATGGAATATTAATTATTTACACTTGATCAATGAAAAAAAATGAATTATAAAATTTATGGAAAAAAACCTTTACTTGAAAATCTTCGGTGTGGACAATTTGTAATGACAAGTAATGCACTACGTGTAAATATTGACAATTATTACAGGTAAAATTTATTAATAATTAGTCGAAATAATATTTAATATATATCCGAAAAAGGAAAAAGAAATGTTTGAATTAAGATCTAAATAGATTGGATAACCCAGGAATACAAGAAAAAAAAAAGTAATGAAAATCAGGGAAGTGGCGAATTTGAAATATGATAAAAATTTACTCTAAATTAAAAGATGAAAATGAAGAAACTAGTAATTCCTTGAGTAATTTCCGAAAAAAAAATGTTAGTAAAATTGGAAGAAACCTCACATCAAATATTTCAAGATTTTATAAAACACTCTATGAAGAGAATTACTTGAGAATAATATCAGAAGAAATTTTTGATTTTCAGTCATTAAAAGATATAAATGGTCTAAACTTGGATAGTTTTAATGATTTTGTTATGTCGATAAAATCTCCATATATCAAAAGCATTGAAAGTATTCCTTATTTTGATCAGAAACATAATATTGGAAGTAATGAAAGATTTAAAATAATATATTGGCTAAGCTTACACAGTAATCGTCTAAAATTTCAATCATGTACATTTCATCTTTCATGCAGAATTTTTGACACTTTTCTAATAGAAACTCATGTACAATATAATAACTCTGAACTTGCTGCCACTGCTGCTGCATGTTTTTTATTGGCTTCAAATATTATTGAAACAGTATCTGATATGATTGTACCAAGTATTAGACAATTTTGTAATGCTGCAAAGTGGTTAAATCCTGATAAGATATTAAAAAGACAATTAGAAATTCTTACTCATGTGAATACAAGTTTTGGTATTAATTATACTCCTAGTAAACTTTTATATATTTATATCTCAAGAATAAAGTATCATTCAATTTTATCAAAAGAATTTCTTCATTTATATAGAAATGGAGAAATTATCCGAATATTTGATTCATCTCTAGCTATTTGCGATTTACTGCAATATACTCCTCTTCCAACTACTAAAAATGGGCAATCACTCATTTCAATTATTCCTTGTTTTATATTATGGGCAAAGCTTGAAACTTATATTATATTCAATGAATTTGACTGTCAATATATCCAAAATCTATTTTTTAAAGAAATATGCTCTCTTAATAACTATCTTTGTAAAGAAATAGTTAATATTATTTATCAAATCACAAAGAATTAGTAGATTACAATGAAAAGCTTGTTTATAGACTATTGGCATAAACAAGATAGACAAACAATAAGAAGTGAAACACCAAACATACATTTACATATTTTTCCAGACAAAAAGGATTAGGAAATTATTTAATGTAAATGTATAGAAAAATGATGAACTCCTTTTATTTAAAAAAAAAAAAAAAAAAGAAAAAAAACAAATTAAACGAGAATATAAAGAGTATAATAAACACCCTAATTAGTAATTTACAAGATTTCTAAAGTTATAACCCTTCATATATTTTACTTCTTTCTCTCTTTGATTTGGTATTAATAATGAAGAAATTGGTATGCCAAAAATTTGAAGTTAAGGCTTATAGTCAACTCAGCATACCTTATTTATTTACTTTCAAATGCTTGTAATTAATAAACAATCTCAAATTTAAACTATCTCAAAAGAATTTGAATATTTTAACAACTATTATATATTAATATTAAATTTTTGATATTCCAAAAAAAAAAAATGGTTCATTAAAATTTTAATATTAATAATTGTACTTAAATATATTATTCTTGATATAGTTAAAATCGTCCATTTCAACTCGAAATAATCTTTTCCCTGAATAATTTCTTCAAATCTTCCCAAACAGATTCTATTGAACCAGTAGTATCTACAGTAAAACACTTATTGGAATTTTTAAAATACTCAATAATTGGGGTTGTTTCCTCATGATAAACTCTGAGTCTCTTTACAATTGTCTCCTTATTGTCATCAACACGTCCACTTGTCTCCCCCCTGTGTAAAAGACGCTCAACAACAATATTATCATCGCAATTTAGAAATAAACAACCAATAACATTAACATCAGTATCTGGAATAATCTTATACCAACCATCTAAATTATTTTGGTTACGAGGAAAACCATCAATCAAAAAATATTTATCATTCCAACCATACTCTTGCATCTTCTTCTTTAACAAACCAACAGTAATCTCAACAGGAACAATTAATCCCTCTCTGATATAACTGTCAATTAACTCGCTGGTTTCATCCTTTCTAGACATTGCTTCTCTTAAACAATCGCCTGCGCTCAAATGGATAAATGAAAACTCATCCACAATCTTTGCACATTGAGTTCCCTTTCCACTACCAGGAGGACCCAAACAAAAAAGTACAAATGGTTTATTTTGGCTCATTCTTATTCCAAAAAAAAATTAATAATATGATCTGAAACCAATAAATGTTAGACTCTTGGCCTTTATTCAAAAAAACAATAATGAAGCCAACAATAGAAAAAATTCTATATATTTATATATTTATATATAAATTGTATTATGAAAATCTGATTTACTTTAGCTTTAACCAAACTCTTCACAATGGATATTTGCAACTATTTACCTTGTTACTCCCAAAATATAGTGCAATCAAATAAATAGTATTGAAAATTCCTGAATTTAATAATTTTACCCAGTTATAGAATTATTTAGTTAATTTACATGTAAATGTTATTTAATTTTTTCAAGATCCCCCATAGTAAATTATTTTATTAATCTCCATTTATACGTATATAGTATATTGTAAAATAAAATATTTAGTTTAATATACTGTTGGCGCCAAGATTGAGTATGAATAAAAGCATCATAAAATGAGGGTAATATTGATACTGAGATTGAAAATCAATTTCTGAAGATATTTATTCCATTTCCTCATGAAAAACTGAATTAGGTTAGAATTTACTTATTATTCTTTTCCTATGTTGATTTTTTTTTCCTATTCTTCGCTTGAAAATCTTACTCTTCGGAAATTTGTATTTATCTTGGATGATTGAAATTCCAAAATTTGTTATTAAAGAAATAGTCGAAAATAGTACGCGGTTTAATAATATTACTCATTTCAATGATAGTAATTTGAGTTGCAGATGTGTGTATATTCACATGAAACCTTTAAAATGTTCTGTTAGTTCGGCCATTTTAATACTTGAAAGTCCCACCTTTCTTTCTGAATTAACTAAGATTTGTTGATCTCTTAACATTATCCTTTAATCCAGTAGATTCTCCAGAGTAACTGCTCTCATAATCTCTCATGCTTCTCTGAGTTCCCTTAAGTCTCTTCAATGCCTTCTTATACTTGAGTCTGTTATGTACTCTTGCATTACCTTCTATCTTCTTTCTCTTTCTAGTCAAACCTTTATTCTTAATCATTTCTTTAGTAGATGCTCTTCTGGATCCTGAATCTACTAAATCATCAATATTTGGCATATTTCGACTATCAATTTCTTGCTTCCTCTTTTGTTTTTGCATTTTTTTCTCTTCATTCAACTTGAGAACTTCTTGTAAATATGAATTATTCTTAAATAGCTCCTTTTCTGCTTCAGCATAAGACTCATCCACAGAATCATCGTAATCGGCACTTTTAGAATCATACTCAGGTTTATATTTGCTCTTTTGAGCCAATTCGGCTTGTGCTTTTTTCCTCTTTAACAATTTTTCTGTAATGCTCTTATCAGAATTTTGTTGAGCCAAATTACTTTTTGTAATCTCCCTATTGAGCCTTGAAGCATTGGTTAAATACTTTGAAAGTGAGTTCTTTTTCGAATCAGTTACCATATCTGTAGCTCTTTCTGCAAATTGAGCTAAATCGTCCAAAGTATTAACACCTCCCTCAACTTGGCTCATTAACCTCTTATAAAGCTTTTCTTCTCTTTTGTCCTTCTTAGTCTTTGGTAACCTCATCATATTATCCTCCTCAAAATTAATTCGTTCTTTTATTTGTCGTTGTAATCGCTCCAACTGAGGTAGTTGTTCAGCTTCTTCCCTTCCAACTTCCTCAGGGCCTTCATGAATACTAGATCTCATTTGGCGAATAATATCAGTTCTTAATAACCTCTGTCTTTCTCTTTCTAACTCCTTCATCATCTTCTCAGTCTTACTCAACTTTTTATCGTTGAACTCAACTGGTAAATTCTTTGGAGCTTTATAAACGCCTTTTCCACCATCCGAATCTTCTTCAGTTAATTCTACATCTGAATCGATATTTGTAGACTCATCAAACTCATCCCCGAGATCATGTTTAGAAATCTCATTTTCTTCAATGTCACTATTATCATTATCTTCATCTTCAAATACGAATCTGTCTGGCCTTGGAGCTGATGATAAGAAGTTATCCACTTGAGATGATTTCTCTGCTAACTCCAAAATTCTATCTATTTGCGGTTGAAGTTTGACATCTATTGGCTTCAATTTTTCCATCATTGTTCGTAAAGTAACCAGTCTCAACAAAATTGGATGCTCCTTAATGTTAATATCAGGAGAAGTCTTTAACATCATATAATAACATAAATAACCAATATACATCAAGAGCAAAGTATTCTTCGAGTCTAAGTACTCCATCCCTTTTTCTGTCACCAAGCCTGAACCTTCCTTTGTTTTTACCAAATTTAATAATACCTGCATTCTCTCTTTTACTTCTGTAACTTTTTCCTTTATACTTGTTAATATTGGAGCTAGTTCTGAATCCAAACCCTCTATTCCATCCAATCCGTCATTACCCAATGCTGCTAAAACATCCGACTCTTTTTCCTGCTTCGTATTCGATAAATTACTTAAACTTTCCAATAGTGTTTCTGCATCATTAATAGATAATCCAAATGAGGCTGCCTCATTCTCTGCCGATTCATCATCCTCCTCCAATTTACTCTGATCGATAATATCATCCATCCCAAAATCCTCCTTACTCAACCTCATCATTCTACTTGCCTGAATTCCTCGTGCCTCCTCATCTTGCATTTCTACATCAGACCAGTTCTCTCCCTCACTATCTGTACTTGAAGAACCTCCGTCATAGAAATCCTGTTTTTTGTTCCCCCAGTCCTTAGTATTTGATTCATCTTCATCCTCATCACTATCATCCTCTTCACCTTCTTCTTCATATTGGTCTTCTCCTTCACTATCATCTGAAGAATCATAGTCATCATCGATATTCATTACCTCCAACTCATCATTGCTAGTACTATCATCTACTTCTTCCTCCGCAGAAATCCACAAGGTCTTGTCCTTCTTTTTATTTCTTACTTGCACTGCCATATTTTTTTTTATTTAAAAAAAAATAATTCCTCTCGTACTCTTATGTCAAAAATTGCCATTTAATTTGACCTCCAAATGAGCTGGCGCCGGCGCCAAATCCAATTTTTTGATTTTAACTTGCAACTTACTAATTTCTTGGCTTCTTCTCAGTTTAATTCTCATTAACTTTCATTTAATTTCTATGATTCTGCAAGTAAATTTATATACTTCTGAATATGGTTTGAGTACGCTTGAGCTACCTCTTTGCTTGTAATATTACTATGATACTGTAAACTCCAACATAGTTCTCCATTAACAGTTACAATATTATGTGCAAACATATTTAAACCAGCCTATAAATTTTAATATTTCGAATAGAAAAATCAAATAAAGTGAATTTCTAGTTATCTTTTTACCAAATTTCTTTTGATTAAACTTACGTTATGCTGTGCAACACAGCTGTATGATGACTCTACCTCCACCATTACTTCCTGCTCAGTTGTGATTGAATTAATCCTTTTAATTAGTTCTTGTAATGGGCTTGAATCCCATAACCCTCCATTACTAACTAGAAACGATGAAGGTCTGATTGTTGGGTCACCAAGCTGCATTAATAATCTATTTTTATCAGACCTTGTGGGAGAATTTGCTAAATCGTGTATAAAACCTAATAAAAATTAATATTCATTCATAATAAATACATTAAATTAATGAAGCAACTTACCACTTATTACATGCCACTCAAATGTTACAGCTGATGGGTCTTTTGAATCCACTATTGAATGTATTTTCTTGTTTGTATTGTTTGCTAATTCCCACATCTTATCAATATCTGACATGCAGTCCTTCTCAACTTTCATGTCCAATCCCATAAGCACTGCATAGGAACCTAAACCAACTGTTTTAATCTGTTTAGATTTTTTATTTTTGGGGCTCATTACTTTAGAAACTGCTTTTTTAAGCCACGATGGGCCAATCTTCTCTCCATTTTGTGAATTCAGCTTTGTTAATGATATATTTATTTTATTCAGATTATTAAAGAATTCCCTAGAATGGCTTTTATAGCTTCTTGATCTATTTGCATAAGCTTCACTAAATTCAGTATTTTCTAATGAAGATATATTTTCATCCCCGGAATTTAAATTTGAGCATTCAGTTGAGTCATTTTTAATAGCAATCTCATCATTTTTGTCTGTCAAAGTAGTTGTGGTTGTTGTACCACTGTTATTATTATTCTGCATTACTTCTAACACGTTCATTAAATCTGCTTCAACATCTTTGCTTGTTTCTGGGCGTACTGAAGGGTTATCTTTTGTTACCCATCTTCTGCAGTTAATTGCAACCATTGTTCTAATTGGAATTATTGTATTGCCCTCAGCTCCTTGAATGAAGCAATCACTTCCTCTAATATTGAAAGGAGCACAATTATTCATGCAATTTAAATTTAATGTAGTCGATAGTTCTCTATTGCGTTGATTTTCCGGTGATTTGTCATCATCCTTCAACTCGGAAATATCTCCAGAGTTTCTATTCATTCTATTTTCTCTCAATTCGTATATTAACCCCATTAGTCCTAAAGCTGAAACTGCCTCTATTGCGCCATTTAACTGAATCTTTCTTTCCTTACATTTTGTCATTAATTTCTTTAATAGTTCCTTTGAAATTTTTATTGGTAAAATGCTTGTCCTAGGAGACTTTTTAAAATCGGCATATAAGTCTCGTGAAATTTCAAGACTACACGGATTTTCAAATGGTGCCACCAACTTTCTATATAAACAAACTCCATGTGCTGCTGTTGCCCTCCAAGAGTAAAATGGTTTAAGTAGCCTTACCTTCAATGAAGAAGGAAAGTACTTGCAAACACTCTTTGGAAGGGCTGTGGGCCTATTTTTTGGAATAGCTATATCTGGAAATTCATTAGAAAGTGCGCATAAACCTAATAATTCTGTCCAGAAATACTGACGACTTAGACCGTCCATTATTGCATGATGAAAGCTCCCAATAAAACATGTTCTGTATGTATTTCCGCACTTTCCGAGTCTCATCATTCTAATTCTCCATAATGGAGAATTTTCATTATCGAAAAATTCATTCTGCTCTTTGACCAGCATACTTTCCCAAACTGGTTCATTTTCAAATTCTAAATTTTGATTTTCTTGCGTTGATAGAAATTCTTCTCTAATTACTACCTCTGCACTGTCACAAAGGTCTACAAAATATCTCTTTAAAGCCTTCTTTCCTTCACTATTTGTCATCTTTGAAATTATTCGTACTCTCAATGATTGATGCCTTTGTATCATTTTTTGTGTTGCATCTCTAACCATATCAACACTTATAGGGAAAGAAGACTTAACAATTATTGGATTTAAAATTATGACATTTCCAAGCTCGTTGAATGTTTCCCAAAATGTCTCTACTACATCCAATGCTCTAATATGAGGATGGAGGTCCATTATTTTTTTTTATATATTTATTTTGATATTTGAAATCTGTTATTTGGGGTTTATCTCTCCCCTTTCTTTAAATTTTTAATTAAAATAATTATTACTTTCTCTTTCAAAACTATAATTTTTTTCTATCAATTTAATTTCTTAATAATTTATTTACCTCGGAAATAATTAATTCCAATTAATTTTTAATGGGCTTGACTCAAAACTACTCGCACATGAATAATAATTGCATGCATGCAATTTTTTCGACTTGTAAAATCAAAATTGAATTAATTATTGCTTGAAATAATTATTTGAGATTTCTGTCATAAATTTATATTTATTTAGTTATTGTTCATTAATTATATGTAAATATTTTTTTTCCAGATAAAAATTCAAAATAATTTTTTTTAAATGAAGTAATTAATTTTTTTATTAAAAAAAATTATTCTTATATTAATCAAAATTTTTGTGAGTAATTTTTTATTATTATTGTCCTCATGAATTTTTTTTTTAATACCGTCACTGCATGCATTACGTGTTTGACAGTTTTTAGTAACGGTGTTGGGCAAAATTGCGCCACATAAAAATACCTCACAATAATGTGTAATTAAATTAATTTATAAGAAAAAATGAGCATTGAAAATGGCTCAATTATTAGACTTCCTTCTGAAATTATTAATAGAAAGGAATTCTCATCATCAGACACACAAAGATTTTCTCAATTTTGGATAGTAAATAACATAATTAATTCCTTATTTTCCACTAATAACGCATACAATGAGTTAATGAGAAATTGCTGCTTTAAAGAAAGTGTGTTTGAAGAAATAAGATTCCAGCTTAATGTTATAGTTAACAATCTTGAATTGATCCGGCTTAACGAGAAAGAGAACAGTAAACAGTTCCAAGTCTGGAAAGAGTTAGGAAGTTGTGTTTCCGAGTTTATTATTGAATTAATGCAAAAATGGGACTCAAAACTTTGTGAGTTACAATATCACCACCTTAATAACTGCGAAGTATCATTTAATGAGTTAGCTTCTGAATTTAATCAAATCGGAGCAAAAGTTCAAGGAATGGATGTGATCGAAAGTTTTATTATGCAGGAGGATTTATGGGGGGATGAGCAACTATTTTGGGAAGTTGATTCAGCTTACCCACTGCGTGAATTTCAATTTGGAGTAATGAACGAGCAAACAGTATGTTCAACTCCGATTACGATCGTTTATCTTAGCAGTTTACTACATCCATATTTAAATATTTGGTCAAATATTCGCTCTTTTTTCAATATTTTGATCAATAAAGTATTCCTGACTGATTTAAGTAATATCAAGAATGCAGAAATCCAAAAGATTGAATTAAATATATTCATTCTTGAAACTTTATTTGGTAATATTGAAAAGTCGATTTTAATCATTGACGAATATTTATTGAATATATGGATTTCTTTATTAAGAAAATGTATTGATACTTTTATTAAGTTTATTCCAAATACTCCAAACTCTCTCAAAAAATTTCCATCTAATAAAGGAAGTGACACAATCGAATTTCATGACTCAGTATGTATTCTACATGATATTTTAAATTATTATAATAAATACAATACTTGTTATTTATATAACATTGGAAATATTTTTGAAATCCAACCAAAGAATGAAATTTCAACACTAGATTCTATATTGAGAACAATTAAAGTTGATAATCTTCTTCCAAATACTTCTATGGACCTATTTAGTGATCTAAATCTTCAAGATCAATCAAAAGCTTTTCCTATAAATATGTTATTCAAGAGTAATGATAATAATAAACCTCAGGTTATCCAGAGAAGATATACTTTTCAAAGTAACATTGGAGAATCATTCAGAGAGCTAAATAAAAGTTTGAAGACCTACTATAAGGAATTATTTATTAAGGAAAATGAAGAGAATAAAGTAGATTTTGTAAATCCAATCATAACTAAATTAATCAAAAATCAAGTTAACTTTGAAAGCTATCAAGGAATTCGAATAATTAATATTTTATCATGCTTAAGTGAACTTGTAATTTTGGAAGAATCATCTACTGAACAATTAATTAAAACTCTACGTTTGGATTCAAAAAGAAAGTTCCCAAATATAGATGTTGATCCAACTGAAGCAAATCTTTCAATTAAACTTATATATAATAAAGGAATCAAAGATGATGAAAGGGAAATTAAGAGGAAAATTATGTCAATGTTTCTATTAGAATTTGAAGTTAGTAACTCAAAAGACTATATTAAAGGTCAATTACCAACATTCTATTCCTTAAAAATCAGAATTAATAATACAAATCCCAATTTAATTTCAAATATAAATCCATCAAATACTCAAATGTTGATTTGTGGTATCCCAAGTTATTTAATATTGCAATTCTTTGACAAAAATAACATGGAGGAGTATTCAAACATCTTTAGTTTTTTATTAGAAGTCAAGAGATGTTCATTATTTTTAAATCAAGTATTCCAAACTCTCACTTTAATGAATCGAGAAAAACAGGGAATTCTGCTTTGTAAGCAAAAAGCAAAAAAAATGGCAAATGATGATTTTGATTATATTAAATTCTGTAATAATAATTGTCTAATTATTATGAAATGGATTGATTCGTTGCTTTATATAACTCAAAAAATACGTTTTTCAATTCAATTTATTGTGGATATTTATTATGGTTATTTCTCAATGCAATATCCAATAATATGGGAAGACTTCAAAAATCATCTCAATAGCAATAACTCTGTTTCATTTATGATTAAAAGCCATAAGTTGTATCTTGAGAAGCTACATAAATTGACCCTAGCTCCAAATAAGAGAGATCCCAATAATTCAGAAATAGATCAGTCATTTCAATCAATCTCTATAAGTTTTGTAATCTTACTCAAGCTTGGAAGAAGACTAAATATATTAACTTATAAAATTAACCAGCTTGTACAATTCTTGATTAATGTGAATAATGTTTTAAAGAGTAAAAAGTACGTTCCATGTATGATTTTAAGAAGGAAAATACAGAAAACCGTTAAAAAGATTGCATTAGCTTTTGAATTACTTTACTCAGAGTTTAATGAAAGTAAGCAACAGTTCATCGATTCATTAAAAATATATATTTTATCCAACCCAAATAAAGGAATGGAATTCTTACTATTACAACTCAATAATTAATGGCTTTATTTGAATTTATGGATAGCTACAAGGCCTCCGAAATAAGCAATAGCAACATAAGGTTGGTCTATTAATTTGGGATAATTAAATAGGTCAACGGAAGTTATACATTGAACTTCAAGAAAGTCAACAGCATTCAAGTTATTATTTTCATGATTCCATATGATCTTAATAGATCCTTGTTTCATTCTATTTACCCTTTGGTTATAATTATTCGTGATTAATTCCTTCATAGAATTAAACAACTTTAAATTATTGACTGCCTCTAATTCATTATCTAAGTTATTATTTACATCGTGGGGATCATTGTATTCGATAGAAGATAACTCATTGTTCATTTCAACATTATTATCATCAGCTACCTCGTCAATATGAATTGGTTCATTTTCATTTAAATTTGTTACCAAAGCCTTGATCAAAATCGTTTCTTGGAAAGACTTGGATTCAAATTCAAAGCAAGGTCCAATAATTGTTGATCCATCATTGAATCCAAATATTGCATGATGAAGAAATGAACTACATGTCCAGGATCTGGAACCCAAAATAGGAGAAATTTGTTCTTCCTCATATTTTGAATATTTTTTCTTCTTATTGTATGCCTCAATAGTGAATTGGGTATAATCGCCTGTCTCAACTGACAAAACTATGGCTCCAATTCCATGAGAAAGGTAGATATTATTAACAAATCTACTCCAAATAATACATGTTATTGGTCTATTTGGTAATTCAAATTCCTTGATTAAATTATTACTGCTTCTTCTAATATCAACAATTGAGATTTTTCCATTGTAATCACAAACGGCGATCAAACTTGAGGAGTAAATGGGACACCAAGAAGCTGAAAGGAGTGGAATATTTTGGGATACTAAGATAATTTGTTCTGAAGGATTTAGAAGCACCAAGTTTTGTTTAGAATTAGATTCTGCTTCAAAAGTCCATACTAATAAGATCCCTTCAACAGTAGTTCCAACAATTCTTAAGTATTCTGCTTCAACATCTGGAATACGAATAGAAGCAGAACAAATTGTGTAATATGGATTTGAATATTTCCAAACAACCAAATCATCAATATTGAATCGATTTAATATCATATTATTAAGCAAAGGAATAGAAAGTAAATATGCAACTCCATCTCCTAGAACACAAAAAAGGAGTCCAGCTGATCCTTTTTCTGGTTTCTCACTTTGGGGAATCCATTCAAGAAATCTGCAAAACTGACCATTATGATAAATCTCAAAAACTTGTTGAGGTAATAAAGAGTTATCAGCCTCATTTTCTGGATTTTGAAAAGGAATACTCCAAATTTGGATTATTCCTTTGTCATTATATCTTTTGTTTATTTGAGAAATGGGGGATTCATGTGAATGAATACCTATGGCAAGAAAAATCTTATTTATTGAATGAGATGGAGGACTAAATGCCATTTTCCAAACATGGCCATTGGTAAAGAAAAGAAATGGCATAAAATCTGACTTTGTTTTTATTCCTGAATTCACATTTAGTACCATTTCTTCCAAATCATTATTGAATGAAACTTTGATCGAATTATCAGAAGTGGATGTAGAGTTTAAGGTATCTTCATTCAAAAAATCACTCTGACAATCCATTATGGATGAAGATTTATTCAAAGTGTACCAACTACTGAAATTATTGTTCAACTTAAAAATTTGCTTTATCTCACTGAAGTTTTTATTTGATAATTCTCTTTTATATATTGGGAAAAAACTAAAGTTATCAATCTCCGAAAGAGCTTCAATACAGTCAATTAGAGAAGGCTTTGGCTGGTTTTTTTTAGGTCTTCCTCTTCTTCCAAGACATACATTATTGTTCTTATTCATTCTTAAACTAACCTATGAAAATTCACTTTTTGAGTAATATAAACAAATACACATTTCCACATTAATTTATTGGATTTTGTTCTCCAAATAAATTATCAAAATCAAGAATTTAATACAAATAAGGTAAAAATTACAACCTTTTTTCAAATACTAATTATTTTATTCAATTATATTTTCTCCTTGCTCTAAATATATTTTTTTTTATTTTTATTTTACCTCCCCTAATTTCCCACTAATTATTTATCGTTATCACAACAATCTTCACTCTACACTTTATACTCCTTAAAAACCTAATACAATATTAATTATCTCATTCGACAAAATGTCACGTGAGCACTAATGGTCTAGTGGTATGATGAAACGTTGCCATCGTTTCGACCGGGGTTCGATTCCCCGTTAGTGCACTTTTTCTATATTTTTTTTTAATATGCCCAAATATTTTTGAGCGTGGTAAAAATTAATAGCAAGCATTGGAATTATTGTTATTTTTTATTTAAATGATATGGAAAGAGGCTGAAATTAAAGTTTCTTGAAATTAATTAATTAAGAGAATAAGTCCAATTGTACCATCCATATATACTTAAGTGGTAAGCATCATCAAATTTTTTCTCCAAGATTTTTTTCCTTCAATTTCTTAAAGCTTGAAAAGATTAAGTTAGAATTGAAATGAGCAGCAGAGATCATCGAAGAAGAGGGGAATCTTCCTTCAAAGGAGGAGGTTTTAATTCTTCTAAAGCATCTAGATCAAGCTCAAACTCTTCCTATGATAGAAGAAGATATTCTTCAGCCAAAACGAACACAAGGCAAAAATTTAAGTCAAGTTCAAGATCAATGTCAAAATCTAGCTCAGAAAATAGGTATCGATCTGAATCTATGTCACTATCAAATTCAAGATCGAATTCAAGGTCATGTCCAAGGGCAGGGTCAAGACAAGTTCAAAGAAAATCAATAGAAAGAGGAAGGTCTAAAGAAAGAGTAAAAAGAAACTATGAATCCAGTCCGGAAGAATTTAACGATGGCTATTATCATCGTCATCATTATAACCACCAACGCCAAGATGAGAGAGACTTTTCTCACTCGAGAAGATCACAAAAGTTAAGATCCGTTTCAAGCTCTGGAGACAGAATAGAGAATAGAGGAAGAGCTCATGAAAGATCCGAATTTAAATACCTTAGAAGTAATGTTAAAAATCATTCTAGAATTACCACAACTCAAAGGGTTGGTGATGAAGATTATGAGTTAAATAATATTACAACTTATTCTCACTCTAAATCTGTCCCTGGACCCATAAATTCAAGTAGAAGTACTAGTAGAAGTAGAAGTCCAAGTATTAAAACGAATAAAAGCGAAAATAAAAATGATGGAAGAAATAAAATTAGAGACAAAGTTAGGCAAAGAGATAGAGATTTTGATAAAGAATGTAACAGAAGCAAAAGTAGAAGTGTCTCAAGATCTAGGCATTCTTCAAGATCAAAGCATATATCTGAGTCTCAAAATAAATACAAATCCAAATCCAACCCCAGAACCAGATCATATTCTTGTTCTGATGAGGAATATATCTCTAATTCGAATACAAAAACTTCTCGAAATAGATCACAATATTACAGAAATGAGAATTACTATGACCAAGGCTACGATAATGATTATGCTATTAACAAAAACAGTGAATATGGAAATAGACCAAGTCATGGATACAACTATGATCATGGAAATAGTCACTACAACGACTATGAAAGAGATAGTTATAATCATGGAGACAGAAATTGGAATAATATCAGATATTTAAATAGGTACCGAGACAGACATGAAAATTATGTTAATAGATCATTTTCTGAAGAAAGAGAAAGATCTAGAGAGAGGGAAAGAAGAAGAAGAAGAATGCAAGCAAAGTAAGTTTGTTTTTTTTTTATTAATTCATTATTGAATATTTTAACATTTAAACCTTTCTTTTTAGATGTATTAAAAAGGCTGGAGGATTTCAAAAACTTGCTCAAAGCGAAGGTAAAGAGCCCACTCCCGTCTTCTATGATGGATTCCAATGGGTAGCAAAAACTGGAAGTACAGCATCAATGGATCCAGCTACAATGAATAATACAAGAAGGTTTAGAAGGCTTTATTTTGGTAATCTACCTATAAATCTAGGTCTTACTGAATCAAGCTTTCAACAAATTGTCTGGCAGGAAATGGCATTGAGAGGATTATGTTTAAATCCCAATGAAAATCCTATATTGTGTGTTTGGTTTGCTCAAAAAAAAGGTAATTATGGTTTTGTTGAATTTAGAACTGTAGAAGAAACTGAAAAAGCTCTTCAATTAGATGGTTTTGCTTGTATGGGATCCAAAATTAAAGTCTCTAGACCAAATGACTATTCTCAAGCACTACAATCATCATCTTCTTCAACAGCAGTTGGAGGATCGGGAACAAATATTCAATCACCTTACAATTCAGTATTAAATCCTATTAATAATTTGAATTCCCATACAACCATAAATGGAGCAATTACCAAAGATAATGCTTTTTATTTAGGACAAGAAACTGCATTACAACTACTATTCACTCTAGAAGATACTTATTCTTTAGGTACACGTAATTTGGATTCAAAAGTTCTAAGAATTACAAATGTTTTAGATCCTTGCCAAATTCAAGATCCTGAAGAGTGTCGAGAAATTAAAAGAGATTTCTGTGATGGAATTCAGTATAAAGATTCAATTATATCCTCTAGGATTATCACAATTGACGATATATCTAGATTATGTCAAGAACTTGCTGAGAAAGATATTCAATTGGAACCAGCTGATATCCTTTTGGAGTTTGATTCTAATACAAATCTTCAATTAAGTGTTTCTGCAATGTCTATTGCAAATTATAATAATAAGATTCCAAAGATGAATTTATTTGATGAAGATTTCTATCATAATCATCTGAAGGGATGAAAAGACATTTCAAATTTGTTAATTTCTCAAAATAATAAATTAATTAGAAAACTTAACTAAAGCTTATTAAAATCCAACTAAAAAAGTCTTTTTTCTAACTTGATCTTTAATTTTTATTCTTTTTGAATTATTTACGATACCTATTTATATAACAAATAATATTATTATTCCATCATCATTTTTGTGATCTTTCTTCAAATTGAATAATTCAAACCCTATTTAACTTTCTATTCTCAATCTTTACTTTTAACTTCCTCTTTTTGTTTTCTCTAATCCTTTCTCTCATTGCTTTCTTTCTCTTGAAAGCTATTTCTGGATTTCTAACAGTATCTAATCTTAATTTTGTCTTTCTTTCCATTCTACTTGATATTACACTCTTTCTAGCATCTGAAAGACAATCTAACAAAATGTTTGCTTTTCCAATATCATTAAAGACTTTGTCCCATCTTTCAACTGCTCTTTGAGCAAATAAACAAGTCTGACCTATAATTTGATATACTCCAAACTTTTGTATATCTTGAACCCATTCAAAATTTGTTATATTATATATAGGGAATCCTTTTTCTGTGAAATCTTGTTTTTTAAGCATTGTAGAACTTTGATATAGAGCTCTTGTTGCATGCTTGAGTGAACCTATGACAATAGAATTCTCCCAATTAAAGCTTGAATCATTAATAACTAATGGTAATAATCCTATCATATCATAAAGAGATTTTAATGTTAAAAGTAGTCTTGTTCTGAAATTCCCTGGTCTAGTAGAATAGAATCTACTACAACATGAAATTCTATCAATTAACCACCAATAAGCTTCAATTCTTATTGTAGATTTCTTTTCTAATACTAATGTAGAATTATCTATACTTAAAACCTCATCAAAATCCTCTTCTTTTAAAGTATTATTCTTAATCTTCTTATTTTGATTCTTATCTTGATAAGAATCAGTAGATTCTGGAATTTGATTAAGAAGAAAATCATCCAATGCATCCTCAACATCATCCTTGTAGTCATTTCCTCCTGTAGAAATTGAAGATTTTAGAGTTTTTGAAGATGAAAATAATGAAAATGAGTCTCCTCCTCCTGATGATTCATCATCTTCTTCTTCTTCATTATCTTCTGAATTATCTCCTTTATCAATAATTAACCAATCATCTTCCTGAACTTCATTTTCTTTTGAAATCTTAATTTTCTTAAATCCTTTCTTTGTTTCAACATTATTATAAAGAGATGAAGCTAATTGACAATTCAAATCATTTCCATTATTTCCTGATGATAATGACATTTCTTCTTCTTTATCAATTTCTGAAAGTTTCTTTGAAGGATTCCAATCATCTTTAAGGAAATTAGATAAAAGAATTAAATGTTGAATACAAGCTAAAACTTTTGGAGCAAGCCATGGAGCAAATTCAAGAATTGAATTGAATTGCAAAGGAATTATTCTACTAAATAGATTAGTAAATATCTTGGGATTTAAAGTGAAATCCAATAGAAAATACTTTTCTAACTTGTTTGAACGAGATTTAACAACAATACCAGCAAGACATTGCTTAAGTAAATTAGTCACTAATCTGTATAAAGAAGACTTAACCCAAAGATGTCCACTTTCCAATCCTCTTTTATTCTTATGATCAATAATCATTATATTCCAAAGCTTAGACCAAATCTTTCTATTTTCAATCTTTTCTTTAGAAAACCAAGTCAAATTAATAGATTCAAAAATTTCAAATTCTCCTTGTAGAAACAAGTTTAAGAGATTAATTGTCTCATATTCCAATCTATATATAATATTATTATTAGTATTATTATTACCGGTACCTTGATTAATTTCGTCTTCTTTATCTTGGTTTTCCAGATCAATAACTGAAAGAATTGAAATAAGTTGATTTAGTTCAGAAAAGATTAGGATCTCAAAATCTCCAAGCTCTTTAAAAGAAATAACTTCTCCTTTAGATATGAAGAATTCTAAAATATACTCTATTAAAATAACAAGACCACATTTAATATTTAAGTTACTTGTAAGAGTACCAAGAGCATTGAAAACTAGAGTAATTAAATTCATTCTTGCTTGATTATCGTTTTTATACATTGAAAGAATATCAAAAACTATATCTTTTATCATTATTCTTGGTTTACTTTCTGTCTCAGTAGAAAGAGCTAAAGTTAAACCAGTTAGGAACATTATATTATAAGATTCGATCATAAGTCTTATAGGGAATCGAGTAATTAAAGTATGAATTGCTGTTAGTAAGGCTTGTCTTCCTTCTGATGTAGGATAATCTGGTAAATTCCCAAGTAAAACTGAAATTCTTTGTCTTTGTGATTTCTCTGACATTGGATAATATAATAGAAGATCTACATAGATATTACATCCCATAGCTACAATTTTTGGTTCCATACCACTATATTGAACAATTAAAGGAAGAACTGAATCAACAAGTGAATAAAGAGAACCCAAAGAATCACTAGATACAGTTACTTGATCTTTTCCATATAATATAATTTGTCTCAAAAGTTGAAGAGATGTAATTCTAAGCCTATTATCATTAATTGTAATATGTAGTTGTTTAAGTATATTCGTGTAGAATAAAGTAGTTTTCTTCATACTATGATCAAAAAACAGTCCATTAAACCATTCAACAGATTTTGGTCTGATTAATAAAGCTACAAAAAGTTTCATAGAAGATGAAATTAATTCAGCCATACCATTAGAAGTGTTTAAAGAATTAACTCCAGATCTCTCCATAATACTTAGAGCAGTTTTTGAAATAAGTGATCCTAAATGATCAATTTCTAGAATACCAAGATTTCTGGTAGATTCCATAGATTCAATAAATAAAACTCGGATTAAACATTTACATGAAAATGATGCTAATTCACTGGATTCATTTGCAAAATTGATAGTAACAAGAGGTAAAAGATGATCAAGAAGGAGATTGATTGAAAAATATTGTAGATTTCTATCTTCAGAAACTAACTCTGGTAAGTTAACATTATTAACAACTTTGAGTAATTGGTTCAATAAATATAAACAAGAGCTACTTAATACAACTGATTTAACTTTACTTTCAAATCCTTTTTGACGTTTAATAACTTGATGTGTACCTCTTCCAGTGGAAGCTCCTGGTTGTATTTTATAATACCTCTCTTTTCTTTCCATTCGATCAATTTTTGGTGCTTTAGTATTTGATAAAATAGATTGATTATAAGTTCCAGTCTTAATAGATTCTATTAAATTGAGAGGATCTTGGAATAAATTTAAGATCTTTTTATCAAGAGATGAAATTAATATACGGATATCATAATTTTTGATCATACTTCTATCAATAACTACTCCTTTTGCTAAATTATATATAGAGAATTTGAGTTTAGTATTTTGTCCAAAATTTTCATTGTTGATAAATCCAATACAAAATTGAAAATGAAGATTCTTTAACCAATATAAATATTTCTGGCTGAAAGAATCAGAAATAATACTGGCCTCTTCTCTATTTCCAAGTTTTCCACTTAATAAATCTTCTAAGAATCCAAATAATTTCTCAGCTCCTTGGAGAGAAACAAATTTTGATATGATTCTAATAATTTGAGGAGATCTAACATATTTTCCTTCATCAACAGATCCTGTCATTGGAGTATCAATAGTTTCTAATGATGTAGTTCTTTTATCAGGATCAGCAATTCTATTAAGTTCTTCAATAACCATTTTACCAAGTATTGGAATACAATCATCAAATAATATAGGATTTGACTCGTTTTTATTTAAATTATGGAGAGAAATGGAGATTTCATGAAGTATTGAATGTACAGTAAAGATTAAAACAGGAAGTTGATACCCTGTTGTAAGTATACTGGACATTTGAGTAAATATCCAAGGTAAATATTGTACTCCCAGAGTCTTACTAATAGATTTTAAGGATGATCTGGAGCTGCGTCTAATTTCTCTATCTTTTGATTTAAGTGCCATGATCAATTGTGTAATAAGTCTTGGAAGTTCTGAATGGAATTGTTTTGAAGGTAAACATCTTAGAACTCTAATAATGATTAATACAATGTCAGATCTGATTAGTCCATGTTGTTGAGAGGAAGATTTTGAAACTCCACTCTTTTGCTTAAGTTGTGGATTAATGATTTGACTTTGTTCATTCTTTGAATCTATTTTATAGCTTCTATCAACCATAATTGACCTCAAGAGAGGTAAAAGCTTTTGCTTGATACTTGTCTGCATTTCATTGAGTTGTTCTTCTAGGTTATTTCCTGGATTTTGAGCTCTGACTTGATTTTGGTCTTGGTTATGGTTTTGATCTTGGTTCTGGTTCTGGTTCTGGTTCTGGTTCTGGTTCTGATCCTGGTCCTGATCCTGATCCTGGTCCTGGTCCTGATCCTGATCCTGATCCTGTTCTTGGCCGTTAACTGAAGAAACCTTGTGTTGCAAATCACTGATGTCCAAAATATTGCTGGTAACTAGTTCATTAATTTGAAAATCAAATGAATTCAATAAAGAACAAATCGCCTTAATTATGTATGTCTTTCTTTGTGGAAATAATCTTAGTAATTTTATTAGGTACCCCGTTAAATCAATACAAAATCTCCAGTCAAAAAATAAAGCAAAAGCTTCAATAGATCTCAAAGAATTGTCTCCCAAACTTAAACTATAAGTTTCTTTACCTGAACCCTTCTGAAGAAGTGCATCCAAAGCTAAAGGAATTCCTATAGTTTTAATAGTGTAAACATTAACAGGGATTTGAATTTTATACTTTCCCAAGTACATAATGTCATTTTCAATATTATCCATTTTATCTTTTCCAAATTTCTCAAAAGAGAACTTGGAAAGCCTTCCAAAGAAGTTCAAAGATCTAGCTCTTCTATGTTTTTGTATATGTGTCAATTCTTCAAATAATCTTACTTGCTCATTATCTTCAATTGTTGTATAAGTAATAATAGGAAACAAGCTTAAATGGAACTTTTCTATTAAAAGATCTCTAGAAATACTCATCTTTACACTGAATTGGTCTAATAATGGAGTAAAATTCTCAATAATCACGTCAAGTAATTGTAAAATATTCCTCTTGATTAACAAATCCTGAGAATATCTAATCACTTCCTCTTGATAAGGTATCACAAGGTTTAAAAGTATATTCAATATATATCCAATCATTACATCTTTTTCTTTATCATTTCTATTTATTTCTAAATTATCCAAAATAACTGTTTTGATTGAATTACACCAAGAAAGAATCAATTTTTTAATAAATCTTGAACTTAAGCTTGAAATTGAAAAATCTACACCTTCATTTCCTCCAATCAAATATAATTGTTGAGAAATTAAGGAATATAAAAGCCTTAGATCTTTATTCAATATCTTAATACAAGTATCTAATTCCAATATTACTTCTAAATCCTTTAATATATCCAATTGTAAATCAATATTTCCAGATGAATCTAATACTCTTTTTTTCTTACTTGGTTTATTTAACCCATAAATAGCTAAAGGTATCAAAATATTCAAATTACTAGTAATTTCTGGACTTAAACCTATCACATCTTTATGTTTAACCAAAATAGAATTAATAGTAAATCCTTCAAAGTTTAATAACTCTTCTTTTTGTAAATCATTAACTTTTCTATTCGAATTATTACAATATTCATCCATTGAATCTAAAATCAAGTTAAAGTGGCCTCCTTTTCCTGATAAAGATAACTCAGAAAATAAAAAGATCTCAGAAATTGTACTTCTAAGCTTTAAATTTGAAGTCTTTAAAAGTAAATAACTCATAATATCAGAAATTAAAATCAAAAATGAAAAATTGAAACTATTCATATCTCCATTTATCAATTCTTGATTGTTTATTATTATCAAAGAACCAATTCTATCTATTAACTTATCTTTACAAAATTTATCATCTTGTGTCTCATCCTTTTCATTATCTTTTCTAATATGTATATTTAGATCCAAAATCCTTAACATATTTAAAATTAAGTTAAAAATATTCCAATTAAAACTAGTTATACTCTCATTCTTTGAATGTACCTTACTTATTGTAGAAAGTAAAAGTAATAAAATGATTTTAATAATACTCAAATGCTCATCTTTTCTATTGTTTTTATAATGATCATCCAATTTTTCTATATTCATCAAATCTTGTGAAGATCTCTTATTGATTTCCACAAATGCTAGAATTTTCAATAAAATTAACTCCTTGAATGTAATTATTTCTTGTCTACTATTTGTTTTCTTCATATTTCTTGTAAGCATAACCTTTTGAAGGGATTCTATAATATTTGGAATACAATTAGATACTAATTCTAAACCTTTTTTGGAAATAATTATAGAATTTAAAGTAGATTCAATATTAGATTGATGACTAGATATAGAAATAATATCTCCTTCTTCCTCTTCTTGGCATATAGAAAAGTCCTTAATTATTAAATTAGTATTATTATAATCACTCAACATTAAATTATTCCTTTTCAATGTTTCTTGTAATAAAATAGATCTTTCCTGACCTCCCAATAAAACATTCAAGTACATATTTATTATAGTAGAAATAACAAACTCTGATCCTGTATTAAATCTTTCACTTGATACTCCTTTTGTTACTCCATTTCTAATTCCAGATAAGATATTTTCTTTTGAAAATAATATACTAAAATCCAACAATACTTTAGGAAATAAATAAGTATAGAAATCCAAAAGAGTTTCTTCTTTTGATAAATTTATCATAAAACTCATAATTGAAGAAATATGAAGATTTGATAAAGATTTCAAATTATTCTCAAAACTTGATAATAATAAGGGAGAAATAGGAGATATCAAATACTTGAAACAGGTTGAAAATTCAGAATAATTATTTAATATACTTGAAATTGAAATAAATATTTGTTTACAAGTCATTCGAACTCTATTGATTGCAATTTTTCTTTGTGTATCTTCTTTTTCTTCATCCTCTTCCAATATAAGATCATGATCATTTTGAAGCTTTAAAGATACTTGTTGTATATCTTTTTCATATTCCAAGCTGTTATTAGCTATCTTCATGATATTATGGTTTAAATATAAAATATTTATAAGAATGATTAATATTACATGAATATGATCTTTAATAGTATGAGACATAAAATTGAGTAAATGGTCCAAATAAGATAAGAATCTTAAAACAATCTTATATTGAGAAGTGTATAAGTTAATATGTTTCATTGAGATTTTAATTTTGTTAGAATATGAGCTTCGAATATTTTGATCTTCTTTATATGAAGATAAAGTGATACCTTCATTATTATATACAAATCCAAAATCTTCAGGTATCTTTTCTTTTTCTTGAAAATGAGATTGACTCCATGTCCAGAATTTAGATACTTGATTTATATTATCATGACAAATAATGGTATTAAGGAAAAAGGACTTATAATAACCTTTTAATTCAACTTCAGGAATCTCTGATAAAATTATTGAGGAAATTGATTTAAGAGTATTAACCAATTCTAAATCTTTTGAATAATTTATTTCAAAATCATTATTTTGATTTGAAATACATGAATCATTTAAAGATAATTTAACATTGACAAGAGGATCAATAATTACAGAAAGAAGTAAACTCATTTCTTCTTTGGGAAGCTCAGAAAGATAAGAAATAATGACTTTTCTTTTTGAAGAAGATGATAAAGCCTTATTACCTTTTTTTGAAACTCTGACAATATTATTAGATTTTTTAGGTCCCTCTTTATCTTTTCCAAGCTTTGATAAAAGTATCCTGATTACTATTGGAATAACTCTACTTCTATCTTCCCTTTTAATAATATCCTCCTTTTCAATTGATAAAGAAAATGATAATAGATTACTTCTTAGGCTTTGAACCTGTCCATCTTTAGAAGAACCTGAAATTAATCCTTGAAACATAGATTTGTAATTTATCAAAATTTCAGATTCTTTACCATGATCACAAATCACATTAATTAAGCTCATCTGAATCTCAATATGGTTAATATATAAAAGGCTTGGAACACATTCTATAAGGAATTTATTCAAAAGTAATTCTAAGATAGCAGGTTGATGTGATGAAATTGATCCTTTTTGGTTAGATAAAACATTTTCTAGTACATAAATGAAATGATTGATTCTTTGTATTTGACCTTTTCTGGAAAATAAATCAAAAATTTGAACTTTGTTATTGGAACAAAATTCTTGTATAGTATCTTCATCTTTAATAAGTACAAATTGTTCTTGGTTTCCGTCTAACTCAAATGCAATTTGTAATAACCAATATAATAATTGTGCTTGATAGTACACTAAATTTGGATATTTCTCAAAGTCTAAGAACTTGATTTGAGCTAAAAGCTTACAACACCACTCTATTAGTGTAAATTCATCTGTATATGATATTCCTCCTTCATCTGGAGTTTTTGGTTCCATACCAATTCTATATGTATTATAGTAAATCTGGTTAAATATAGTAGAAAGAATAGTTTCTATTAGGAAATTAGATTCAAAGCTCTCTTCTCCTTCATTTTCTTGTATTGACTTAACTAACTTAATAAGAATATCAGTATAAGGCTTCCAAATTAAGCTAAACTTAAGATATAATTGTGAGATAATACTTCTGGTTGCTAATTTGATAAGAAATTTATCAGAATCCGATGATAATGTTTTTAGTTTCAGTTGTAAATAGTCACAAATCTGTTGAATTTGCCTAATTTTGGTCCTCTCATTCTCTATATTAGCTTCACAATCTTCCAAATTAACTATCATTCTTACTCCTTGAATTAAATCAGATAGACTGCTTTGAATAGAATTTTGTTTAGAAAGGAAGTTAAACAAAAGGATACTGGTTTTCTTTCTAACTTCATAAACAGGATTTATTATCCAATAAAGTGAAATAATCTCCAAATTACTCATTAGTTCTGGATTATTTAATTCATTGGAATCTTGAGATTTTTCCAAGCTGGATTTAAACAGAATATCCACGATTGTGATAATCTCTAAATCATATTCCAACGGGATAGTAGAAATACTTGAAATGGAATCTTTCAACATACTTGAGGATGAAAGAACATTCAAATTCATCCAGAATTTTATTTTGGTAGTCATTTCTATCAAAGTAATTTGATTCATATCTAATCTTGAGAATACTAGGCAAAACAACTTGAATACTTGAATATATTCTAAAGTTTCAAAAGTATCTAAAATTCTCAAATCACTGTCAAGTTTTAATTTAAATAGTTTTGTATATATTACAAGCAAACTAGATTTAAGGTCTTGAAGAAGGCTGGTATCTAGATTTGAACTGAAAATGTATTGGTTTTCTAAACAGAAATAGCCAAGTAATTCTAATATTATGTAAAGATTACATAGTTCCAAGTCTTGTTTAGCAATAACATATTTGCAATTTCTTAAAATTAAGATAGATAAGTCAGAATTATTCAAATATAGACTTTTAGTACCAAATGAATCATCTTGGGCGATAAACTTGGAGATATTAGATAATATTTTAAGACTTAGTTCATAATTAGAGTTATTGGATTTGAGAAAATCTTCCAAAAGGAATTTTTGGTACTCTAAAATAATATTCATAAAACTTTCAAGTTCATTATAAAAGTGGTTTTTATCATTAAATATTGGAAGAATGTTTAAGGCTGAGTTCATTACCAATATAATTAAGTTAGATCTATTTTCGACTTGTTTAGTATCTTTACAGATTTCAAGTATTGATTTAAGCCAAATCCAAGGATAAGAGTTTAAAGATCCTTTATTAGAAGCAACAAAAGTTAAAGATGAGACAGTAGATGAAAGAATCTTAATGAATGAATTACTTTGTGATAATTTAAAGTCAGAATAAGCCAAAGCATGTATACAACTGGAATCATGGAGAATGGTTCCATCCATAGTAATTTTTGATACAAAGTCCATATAAGACACAATAAGCTGGGAAAATAATAGAGACCACTCAGTTTGAGACTGATTAATTTCAGTATAAAATTTTTCAAATATTCCATTTTTTATATTAGCTAAAATAAAATGTAAAATAATAATACCAAAGTTGAATCTGAACCTCTTTTTCTTATAAGCAGAAGACTCCGAACGAAGATTTGTAGTATTAGCCTGATAATGACAAGTATTCGTAATCATTTGAATACATGTAATTAAATTAAGAGTTATATACTCGATATTAAGATCAGAATTAGAACGAGATTTGGAAGAATTAGGAAAAGAAGAGTCCAAAATTTCTAAGTAAATGGATAATAAAGTACTTAGAATTTCTTGAAGACTTTCCACGTTACCGGTATCTGATGTATGATCATTGATTTGATTAAGAATATCTTTCAGAATGAGGTTAAGAGAAGTAAATGATTTTCTGAAGTCAAAATTACAAGAACTCTTAAAGTTATAATTTCGAACATTTTCTGCATCATTAATGGAAGTTAGAAAGCTTGAAATAATTTCTTGATCTTCTTGAAAGGATTGATTTTGATTGAATAAGTATTTAGGCTCAATTTGGAGTCCAAATCCAAGATGTCTATATAAGTATCTAAGGACAAGATTCCCTTGATTTGAGATACATCCATTAATTGAAAATACGACATTAACAATTACTTCAGATAACCATTTATTCAAAAAGTCAGTCTTTGTGGAAACATGATTATATTCATTGAATAAAAATTGGAAGATAATATCCAAAGACTTAATAATATCCTGTTCTTTGCTCTTTTTAAGAGCATATGCAATTGATTCAGATGAGAAATGTCTAATTACGGAGCTACTGTGGTATATCCATTTCCTGTAAATAGAGAGATAATTAGTTAAATCTTTTAAAATATAGCTCGAAAGATAAAAGAATATAGTACTAGTACAAGAAAATACTGACTGAATAACTTTTTCATTATATAATCCAACTCCTCCTTTACCAGTAATAGATACCTCATTAAATGGAGTTTCTAAACGAACAGATAGAGCCTCGAATATTTTTGGAAGCATAGGAAAAAGTTCTAGGCGTGTGTCTTTAGCTAATGCACCAATTAGAAAAGAAATAGCTTCAGCAGTTTCAGGATATTCACATTCGTTAATTCTATGTGTGAGTTCCTTAATAATAAACTCCAAGTGTTGAATAATGTGAACAAGAGAGTGTCTATATGGCTTCAAAATTCTAACCAAATCGACAAATTCTGAATATCTGACAGTTCCCTCCCAGTATTTTAGGCTATCTCCGAAAGCAGTCTTAGAAAGTTGTTCTTTTACTTGCTGTTCAAGAGCAATTTCTGAGTAATTCTCTACCTCAGACTCAGAACTATCCATTTTGTGATCTTGAAAATTGTCTTCAGAATACCACTTATCTTCCTCAACATTTTCTGAGCTGAAATTCCAAATTTCATCCTCTCCAACCTTTAACTCAATGGAAGAAAGTCGATTAATGTAACTTTCAAATTTAAACCGATTACTCTTCATTCCTTTAATCTTCACTTTAAAGTCAGAAGCAATAGTCTCTGACTCGGTTTCAGTTTCAGTTTCAACCTCAGCTTCAGCCTTGGCCTCAACATCAACTTGCAATTTTGACTTGCTTTTCATCTCTTAAGAGTTTCACTCCAAATTCC
Source organism: Cryptosporidium parvum Iowa II (assembly GCF_000165345.1). Lineage (NCBI taxonomy): Eukaryota > Apicomplexa > Conoidasida > Eucoccidiorida > Cryptosporidiidae > Cryptosporidium > Cryptosporidium parvum. The sequence continues at coordinate 661,156 of NC_006980.1, read as the reverse complement.
AAAACTCAAAGTCACAGGTCAGTATTTTGCACTCATCTAATGAAAAATAATTCAAAATACTCCTTTCTTTTCTTTCTCGGAGTTCTTATAAATCTTTTTTTATTCGAATTTATTTGTATCTCTTAATGTCAGCAAAAAACTGAGCGCCAACTTTTGGCGGTTAATCTTGGTGACGAGTATTTTGAAAAAACATTAATTAAATTTGAATAATAAAAATAAAATGGGGAAACGGAGAAAGAAGAAGAAGTTAAGCATCTTAAGGTTTTTGATGACCGATGGAAATGCCTATCAATCTGATTTATCAGACGATTCTGATATAGTTGGGAAGGATGCCTTTGAAAATGCTGCAATCAATAGTTTGGTTAGTGGGTTAGGAGATGATGAATTGGGTAAGTTTTCAAGAGAAAAAAAATTGGGGTTATTCTGGAACTTCTGGTTGAAGAGTAATTGAATTCCCCTTTTAATCTATTTATGTATTCCTTATTTTATTAATATTTTTTTAGGTCCTCAAGAAGTGATAAATAGAAGAAATTCACAATTATATATAATGAACACGATTTCATCCAGTAAGAGCAAGACGGGAAATATGTTCAGCAAAACAGCTTGGGAGGCCTTGAATAAATCTGGTACTAGATGGGCAATTCGAACTTTTTTACGATTTGGTAGGTCGTCTTTTATCTCAAGATCCATGATGAATAGTTTTGGTACTTACTTAATGGATGCTATTTGGTGGTTTGAAACTGAACAGCCGATTGTAGCTCTCACAATAGATGATGTTCCCGGTTTGGATCCAGAAACTAATGAGAATATTCTTACTTTACTTGCAGATTATAATATTAAATGCACTTTTTTTGTAACAGAAAGGAATGCAAAATATATCAAAAATGCTGACCATTTTTTAAAAAGATGTATATCTGAAGGACATGAATTAGGAAACCACTTAGCAAAGGACATTCCTGCTCATAAGCTCCCAATTTCAGTATTTACCAAACATTTGTTAGAGTGTGAGCATTTAATTAGTAAATATTGTCCAGAACATATTTCCAGTAATTCATATATTATTCCTCCAATGTACATGAATGGTAAAAAAAGCTCTTCAGGAAGCCAAACTTCAACTTCAGAAATGACATTATCACCATCCTCTTCTTCTTCCTCATCCTCATCCTCATCCTCATCCTCATCCTCTATGATTACATCAACTTCTGCTTCAACAATTTTAAAAACCCAACAAACTTTAAGTGATCTTCCAGAAGTTTTTTATAATGATGGAACTCGAAATGAACAATTGAGAACATATAAGTGGTTTAGGCCACCATTTGGGAGACTTACAAAACAGCAATACGAACTGGTAGTATCTAGGGGATATAACGTTGTAATGTGTGATGTATACCCAAATGATGTTTCATTTCAGGGATTTCCCCAATTTCTTGCCCAGTTTTGTACCAGTAATGCTTCTCCTGGTTCAATTGTTTGCTTACATATACCTTCCAATAGTTTCAGATCAGCTAACATTGAAGTTTTAAAGCTAATGCTTCCAGAATTATCCACTAAATTTAAATGTGTAACTCTATCTCAATTGGCAGAACAAGTATACAGAGAACATAGTTCCGATAATTTATAGAATGTTTACTGAAATAATAACCTAATAATTTTCTAGTATTACTTATCGGAGTTAATTGTTAAGCACAATTTAAAGTTAATATTAATATTATATTCTAAATTAATAAAGAACTAAGCAGAATAGTCAACGGGATGAATTATTTGGTGAATTTCACTTTTATTTTGGTTATTAGAGCCAACTAAACATTTTTGATGATGTATTGTTTCACAAGTGGCTTTATTTGGAGAATAGTCAATTTGAATGGTGGTGTGAAATATTCCATATTTTTTTTGACAGAGATCCGTTGCATATCTTAATGTAAATCTAGCATTATCTTCTGATGCTACGACAATATGACAAGATAATGCAGGAACTCCAACAGATACAGACCAAACATGTAGATCGTGAACTTCAAGCACTGAAGAAAGCTTGAGAAAGTCGTTTTGAATGGATTCACAATCAATTCCTATAGGGGTCCCTTCCATTAGAACATTGGCGGAATCTTTTAGGATTTTGATGGTTGTTGCGAGGACAAAGAAGGAGAATAGAATAGTACATAGAGGATCGGCGATTGTCCATGCTGGATTGTACAAAATAAGTAATCCAGCAATCATTACTCCGATGTTCTGTAAAATATCCCCTAAAACATGGATATAAGCAGACTTAAGCGCTAAGCTTTCTTGTTCAGAGGAATGTTTACTTGTATAGTGATTACTACTATGGAGATGAGAATAGTCATTTTGACGTCCTGAACACTCTTTTAAACCAGAATTGACTCTTCTTATAACTGGAGAGTTCATTAAATTAGTATAATTATTAAGTTCATGATCTAAATCTTTAGTTCTCATTTGGCTTCTATGGTGGTATTCAAGTAAAGTAGTGTTAATTCCTCCGATTTGTTCTTGATTTTCTGCTAGTTGTTGATCTTTGCAATACAGTGAATCATCCTGAAAATGAGTTTGAGCTTGCTTACAGTCGTGTTCATGCATATGTTCATGTGAATGATTGTGTTGACTACAATCTACTCCAATTGAACCTATTCCATGATTGTGAACAGATAACACAAAGCTAATAAATAAGTTGGACAAAGTACCAAAAATAGCGGTAATAAACATAGAAAACCCATCCACATTCACAGGATATAACATTCTCTGAATAGCCTCATAGACAAGCATGATTGTCATAAACCATATTAGTAGAATGCTTAACAAAGCCCCTAATATTTCAGCTCTGTTATAACCAAATGACATTGTGTTTGTGGCCTTTCTTTTGGAAAGGTGGATACCAAGCAGAGAAATGAAATAGCTACATATATCTGAAATGAGGTGAGATGCATCTGATATTAGTGCTAGTGAGTTTGATAATATACCCACAACAACCTCTATCAATGTAAAGACTAGACAGAAAAAGATTGCATATATTAACCTCTTCTGAACACTCTCTGTGCTTGCAAATATTTTAAATCCATTCCCATTAAGTAATGGCTTTTCCAGACCTGAGTCTTTCATCATGGGTATAATTTAATTCCCTCTTCTTTTTATTTACTTTGCTTTTTAATGGCATTTACGAGAATTTGGCGCCAAACAATATTGAATCTATATCTTTATGTCAAATAATAATGATAGAATGGAGTTATAACAAAGGAGTTACTTGGGGGAAAAACTGGTGAATGTAAAAGAGTACAGTGAATTATTATTAATTTTTCGGGGACTATGACAATGTTTTGAGGGTGAATGTTTAATTAGATGTGTAGATAGAAAGAAGTTTATATTTGAAGTTTAGTTAAGAAGGATAGGGGGTAATAATGGTGGCGAGTAACAGAGCTGGGGTAAAAAAGAAGTATAAATAACGAAAATAGAAGACTGTTGTGTGCTAAATATTTAAGCTTTATTAAGAGTTTGCAAGAATAGTTTTTTTTTGCATCGATCTTACATAACTATATTGTTCCAGATAGTCCTAAGGGAACTTATTAAAACTATCGAGGATAAAAGGGTTGAATATAATAATGAAATAAGATAATTCATGTTGAGTTTATCACCTTTGTATCAACCATAGTAAATTCTTTTAAAGCTTAAAATATTAAAATTGAAAAGTGGCGGGCTTTATTCAGCATGTTTACATGCCTAATTTTTTGGTCATAGTATGTTAAACTGAGAGATCTAAAAAGGCGCCTATTTAAAGATATTATGTGGGCTCGAGACCAGTACAAAAATATAAGAGGTATTGAATTTCAAATTGAAGAATAATATAGGGCGGATATTTAGGAATTAAATTAGGTATATTGTAAGTTATATGTGAGATTGGTAAAAATTGTAATTTTTAAAATCTCAGATAAAAAGAAATTAGTACAAGTAACTTAACATTGTTCAAGTATTAATAACTTCAGATAGAATGTCTAGAAAGTACTTTGTGGGTGGTAACTTCAAGTGCAATGGCACAAAAGAATCTCTAAAGACTCTGATTGATTCTTTCAAACAAGTGGAATCAAGTAATTCAGAGGTTTACGTATTCCCAACTTCACTACATATTTCATTGGTCAAAGAGTTTTTCGGTAATGATCATCCAGGAGTATTCAAGATTGGATCACAGAACATTTCTTGTACTGGAAACGGAGCATTTACGGGAGAAGTTTCTTGTGAAATGCTTAAAGATATGGATGTTGATTGTTCTTTAGTAGGCCATTCTGAAAGAAGACAATACTATTCAGAAACTGATCAAATCGTAAATAATAAGGTAAAGAAGGGTTTGGAGAATGGCCTGAAGATTGTTCTTTGTATTGGAGAGTCATTAAGTGAGAGAGAAACAGGAAAGACCAATGATGTCATACAGAAGCAGTTAACGGAAGCTTTAAAGGATGTGAGTGATTTGTCTAACTTAGTAATAGCTTACGAGCCAATTTGGGCTATCGGAACAGGAGTAGTAGCAACACCTGGGCAAGCTCAAGAGGCTCATGCATTTATTAGAGAATATGTTACAAGGATGTATAATCCCCAGGTATCTTCCAATTTAAGAATAATTTATGGAGGATCGGTCACTCCTGATAATTGTAATGAATTAATCAAATGCGCCGATATTGATGGTTTCCTTGTTGGAGGAGCTTCATTGAAGCCAACATTTGCGAAAATCATTGAATCTGCACAGTAAGAGAGGAGAAATAATTTAGTTGTCTTTTTGATTTTCATTTGAGCTTATCATCCTAGCTAACTTATTTTCAGTATCTTGACAAGCAAGCTCTAATTGGTCAATAATTTGCTTATCCATTTCCAATCTACTAGTCCTTGAGGCTGCCATTTCCGTCAGAAAGTGATTCATTGTGTCGTCTAATAGTCTTTCAAATAAAGACAATATTTTGATTATTACATTAAAATCTTAGTAAACTCTAAAACTTACTGTTTCATGCTTTGGACAGAGTATTCCCTTCTGTTAGATTCTTCTTGAATGGATTTTAATATATTCTCCGATTCTATTGTTATTGTTAAAGGAGGAAAATAATTAGAGTAAATTTGTCCAAATAATTAATCAAGAAATAGATAGTATTTACATGAAAATGGATTTAGAATTGCTACATCCATATATTACAAATAAACATTATACCAACGAAATACCATCTTCATATTATTAGTTGTAAACTTACCATTTGCAAGTTCTTTTTTAAATGATGTAAGAATATTCTTTCTAGATGAAGAAGAGTTTGGGAAGGACAAATTTTAAGTTCAAGAATAAAGTATATCATAAGTAATTCTGATTTGAATGCTAACAAACCAGTTGGGAAAATTAACTTACCTTCTCTTCCTTAAATATTCAACTTTTTGAGTTAAGTCATTTAATGAACTTGAAATCTTCTCGAATTGATCTTCTCTTCGAATATCTATTTCTGATGATTTGTTGAATTCTAAAGTTTCCATCCTGTGTAAATGGTCCTTAATTTTGTTTTCAATTAAAGTATCAGATTCATTTCTAATTTCCCGTAATTCCAAAATTTGGTTTGATATTTTCAACTCGACTTCTCTCAACTTTTTTTCTTTTATAGATTTTATTTCTTGAATATCATTTTGTTCCTTGTTTATAAGCTTTGAAAGCTCCTTGATTTCTGAGCTTAAGTCCTAATTATTATGTATATTTTATAATATCTTGGAAAAAATAAATTAGCACTTACTTTTAAACGAGATTCATGGTACCTTTTTATACTGTAATACTTATCTTCAAGAGAGTTGATTTTATGCCCAATAGCTTCAGAGTTAATCTATTATGGTATATTTAAAGTTTAATTAAATTTCAATTTCAAATAATTTACCATGTTAATTTGGAATTAAGTTAACTTACAATGGCAGACTTTCCAATTTCAATTGAAGCAGTTTCTGAGCTCATTAAATTAGGCTTTCAGGATTTCACTAAATTAAGTATTTACAATTCAAATAGAAATCCAGTTATTGATATAACATATTTCAATGTGTGTGGGAATATTAATATTTAATTATTTTGCCGGCATTATTTTGGTTAATTGTGATAATTATGAATAAATGCAAATAATCTGTTTAAAGAAAATAATTACACAAAAATTCCAAAATTAAATAAAGTTATAATTACTACTAGGTGTAGTGGTATGTTCCCATAGGGCTGTTTAAATCTTATAAAAGAAAACAATATTCGGTAGATTTAGGTTAAATATAATCATAAATCCACCAGATTAATAAATTTGGGACTAGTTCAGAAAGGAAGTATTATTTTAGGAAGGATGTATCAAGCTTGAGAAAAATTCTCCATATCAAGCTATTCTGTTGCTTCCAAAGGCATAATGGGGGGCATGCACAGCAGAGAAATTGATTAAAACAGTCAAGAATACGAAGAGAAACTATTTCTGAATATTACAATGTTCCTTAATAAGGAGAAGGAAAATTCCGACCAAAATCAATCGGGAAACAAAGTTTCTTTGAGATTTCGCTGCGTGGAAAGATTATGAAATAATTTCCACATAAATTTTATTTGGCATTTTTTTTTACGAAAATACGAGGATAAATTAAATATGGCGGGAATTCAGAAGTATATTAAAGCTGACAAACGGGAAAAGTGAGGAATAAATGAGAAAAAAGTAATAGTCCCGCAAAATGACAACAAAGTGAATTAATGGAATATGATCAAGGTGGAACTAATAGCGAACATGCAGTCCACTGCATTAAGCAACTCTCTGCAATTCCAAGTAGTCTTTCGATCTGCCATTGGGCAAAGTCTTCAGAGATCTTAAGTCAAAGGCTTGATGGAGAGTTTTTGGAAGAAGGAGAAAATGACTCAGGGATGAGTAACTTGGAACCAATGCTAAATCGTGTTGCAGTTGGAGGGAGATCTCTTTTACAACTTAGTACTGTAAACTTTGACCGTATTTCAAGCTTTTACAATATCTCCAGAACTAATTTGGTAGATATTGGGTGGTCTAGAGGTTCTCACACTCTTCTAGGTTTGACTTTGAGCGGTTCTGCAAATATTTATGTAGGACTCAAAGGCAGACATTGGCAAATGTCATCGAGATTTAGGTCTCATAATGTTGCAGGTTGCTGTTTGGAATGGCTGGGCGATTCCTCTAACTTGTTTGCATTAGGCTTTCAAAATGGGGAAATTAAATTAGTGGATGGTGAAGCGCTTAGAGAATGTTCCGGGATTAATATTAGTTCTTCTGAAGAGCAGTGTACTCCAATTTGGTCAGCTTGCGTAACTTCGTCCCCAATTCGAGATATGCAATCAAGGAATCTTGGATCTGATGGGATATGGGCAAATAATGAGCTTCTTCTAGCTTTTGACGATGGTACTATTTCCCACTTAGACTTTAGAGCAAAGTTCTCACAGTGCAACAGAACTCAAACTCTCTCTAAAGGTCTGAGTTGTATTCGTTGGAACCCACATGATAATAATGTATTTTCTACTGGTTGTAGAAACGGAGTTCAAATATGGGATATACGTAAAATGGACGGAATTACCTCAATAACAAGCATTAAATCTCAGTTTGTTGTAGGAAAGGCAAGGTGGAGACCAGGATTTCCTTCACAAATTGCATTCTGTTGTTCAGCTATTGACTCTGCAATCTACGTTTATGACCTGCTGGATCCCATTCGGCCTATTCGAAGGTTTTCTAGACATACTGATGTAGTTAGAGACTTTGATTGGCTTGAATCTGATGCTATTATGAGCTGTGGAGCTGATAAGAAACTTATTCTATCTGTATGGGAGGATGCAGCAAAACCAAATAGGAAGATTAAAACATCTTCTTGTCTTTATACTCCGAATTTCCACGATTCTATTGAAGCTTCCCAAAGAGTAGTTTTCAATATATCACACGAGTTCTTTAGGAAAACCGTTAAGAAAAACTTTGAAATTTACAATAATCCAGTTTCTGGAGAAACTTCCAATTCAAATACAGAACTCAAAAAACAAAATAGTGATTTCAAGTCCAAAGTAAGGGAACTCATGGATAAATCTGACTCAATTTTCAAATTTTGTAGTGAAAGAAATGAGCTATTCAAGTATTCTCTTTATTCAGTCACAGGATTTCTCCCTGACATTGGTCTTGTTCAGTTTCCTGGAGACCTTGCATCAATATTAGATCCAAGGTGTGAGCTGGAAAGGAGGCTCCATATACATGAACTCAATAATAGGAAATCTGATTGGATAAGGATAATTCACAGACTTGGTGTTTTTGGACTGACTCCAAGCTGGAGTTCAATCTTCTCAAGCTTAGGCTCTACCAAGGTTCACAATTGGAAAGTCAAATGGGGACCACGCATTATTGTATATAAGGACAAAAGTATCTCCGAACTGAATGGGATGGTTTATATCTCTTCAGGCAGAGGAGAAGACCCAAGAAGTTTTTTATTTAATAGAGATAGTTTGAAGAAATTGACTTTAGAAGAAAAGGTGGAGTGTATTTTTGAATTCTTTCTCGAAGTTTTTGGCATTAAGATACTTCAGGAACAAAGATATATGTATATAATTAAGAAAAAATGCTCTTTAAATGAAACTATTGAAGCTATTTCGAATGAACTAAATCTCCAATCCAACATGAACAATGTTGTAATTTGTCTTTTAATTGTAAATAACTTATTACCTTGCATAACACCTCCAGATTCACCAATCTTAAAATCCACTATTTTGTTGCAGTTAAAGTTGACTCTAAGCTTAATTAGTCTCCTTAGAAAACTTGGACTTTTTTGTCTCTCTTCACAACTGATTAAGTCTAGCCAAATAAAGAAAATAAGAAATCTAGGGAGGGAAAATATATCAGAATCAAACTTTTATTGTGGAAGTATTATACAAGGAAATGAAAAGGACTCTTTTTTCGAGTCAAAATCTTATTGTGAAAGACAAATAAAGTCAGAAAAAGCTCTACTAGATAAGAACTTCCAGCCAAGAACAGATCTCCATTCATGTTTGAAGTGTAATTCAAGCAAAAATATTTGTGTGGTTTGCAGTGAACCAGTTCTAGGACTCTGGGTTGGATGTCCTTGCTGTAGACATGGAGGACATCCAAAACATATAAAGGAGTGGTTCCTTTCAAATTCAATCTGTCCTTCTGGATGCGGCCACTTATGCCTATATTAGAGAGATATATTATATAAATAGATAATTAGACTAGATTAGATTTTAAGAATAATATTTTTACTAGTAAAACCAAATAAAGTAAAGTTTATCGACCTAAGATACTAAATGAAGATGCATCTAGTAAACATAAGACTTGACGAATAATCCTTCAGAAGCAGCAGAACCACCAACACCACCCTTGTAGACTCCCAATTGAGCCTCTGAGTTTGCCTTGGCTCTCTCTAAAAGTGCCTTCTGAGCAGCTGGAACATTGGATGCATCTCCTTTCCATGCCTTCAAAACTGAAGCTTGCAAGGCACGACCATATGAGAAGGACAAGAATAAAGGGCAATCCTTGATCTTGTTCATTTCACATAAGTTAAGTGATGCTTCTTCCTCAGATTGACCACCTGAGAGGAACATAACTCCTGCCATTGCTGATGGAATAGTTCTTTTTAAAGTTCTAACGGTATAAAAAGCAACTTCTTGAGAAGATGCTCTTTTTGGGCAGTCAGAACCTGGGGTAACCATATTTGGCTTCAATAGTGAACCTTCCAATAATACGCGGTGGAGATGAAGAGCTTTAACAACTTCGGCCAAAACCTTTTCTGTAACCTTGGCACAAAACTCGATATCATGTGATCCATCAGATAATATTTCTGGCTCTACAATTGGAACAAGACCGTTTTCTTGGCAGATTGCAGCATATCTAGCCAATGTATGAGCAGTTTCAGAAATTGAAAGGCAGCTTGGCTTTCCCTTAGCCTGGTCAATAGTGAGAACTGCTCTCCATTTTGCAAAACGAGCTCCAGCATCGTAGTACTTCTTGCATCTGGCTCCTAATCCATCCAAACCAGTCGTGGAAGTTTCACCGTCAGTAAGTGGTAAGGTAGTCAAACCCATATCAACCTTGATTCCTGGTAAGATTCCTTGCTTTTTTAATAAGTCGGTCATCTTCTCACCACTTGCTGTACTTTGGAAAAGAGTTTCTTCGTATAGGATAACTCCAGAAATGTATTGATTCAAACCTTCAGTTTTAAAAAGCAATTCTCTATAAGCTGCTCTGTTTGCTTCAGTATTCTCAATTCCAACTTGATCAAATCTTTTCTTAATTGTACCAGTGGATTCATCTGCTGCCAATATACCCTTTCCTGGGCTTGCGATCTTCCTTGCATTTTCTGCTAATTCCTTTGCTCTTTCTTGACAGATTGACATTTTTTTCTTTTGAAACAAATAAAATGAGATTTTTCACCAATTTCTACTTTATCAAATTTTTTTAACAAAATTTATTTGCGATTCTAACAAGTACAAATTTTGTGCTGTTTCTCCCTTTTTCCTTTAAATCTGAAGCATGCTCGCAGGCTGGATATTATATACCAGCCATTGTGGCGCCATTTTTAGATATATAATTTGCATGCAAATAAATAAAAATATTGAAAACAAATATTAAAGTATATATAGGTGTAAAAAAACGTGTTTAAAGTAAGCATTGATTAGAACTTGAGTGGGAAAAAATCTTGTATAGTTTTAGTTAAGTATTAGTAAAATATTTCACAAGTCGTAGGGAATGGTATATCTGAGTTAAGAAATAGCAAAAGAAAATACTTCCAAGTAAAAATATTAGTTTTTAATAAAATAAGTGGAACACAAATATCTTAGAGAATCACAATAATTTAATAGATTGTTAGAAAATTTAATGACATATTCCTGCTAGTAGACCATTTAGAAATGCTACTACTAATTGTTGATTATCTGTATTATTGATAATATTGGGTAGAGGGAGTGTGAATCCCATAATGAATTGCTCCAATATATATGTACCTTTCTCCAGAGAAATGAGTCTTATATGTTAGAGACTAGTATTATGATTAGATATGTGGAAATTCAAAAGAATTAGTATTAAACATTTTCCATCAGAATAAACTGAACTGGGACACCTCTGGTTATACATCTAGCATAATGATAAACAAAGTCTCCCATAAGTGCAAGCTGCACAATCTGCATTATAATAACCCAGTATCCAACATGTTTCTTAAGAACTTTGGATGGGTCGTTAAGTTCTGTGTAGGAAGAAATCCAAAATATGAAAGCCAGGACTTTACTTACAGCCTGCATAGCAAGGAAGTGACTGGTGAAAGGAACGACCTTGCGTTCTTTCTGGAACATAAAGAGCTGAGGGAGGACAACAACACTCTCAAGGTATAGAGCAAAAGTCCATGCAATATCTGCAGGCATCCATGAATTTAGAGAAGGATGGAATACGAGAGCCATTAAGAATGCAGGGATAATCAAATACATACTATTGAATTCATCAGAATTTGGGTCATAAGTCTCTTTGTATCTGTATCTACATAAGTATACAATGGTACCTGCTATAATCATACAACTTGCTTCTAAGGTCTGGTATAGCCAATCTCCGCTTCGATCGTAAGGTAAGTATCCTTCAAATGGAATAATAGAACACAATCTTGCAAATATTAGAATTACATATGCTTCCATCATCCTAAGAGACACTCCTGCACAAGATTTTGTAATTTCTATCTTGAGGCAAACCATTGCAAAGCTGAAGGCTGATGTTAAGGATGATAAGGTTAAAAGAAATGAGAAATCTCCATCAGAAAGGAAAAAAAATACAATCACACAGAATATTGCCAGAGAAATATAAGCTTTAACTGAAGATTTGTGTTGGGATACCCAAGTTCTACACTTCTCAGGATCACTGATTATTGTTACTGCAGAATTTACAACCTCCATAATTATAATTTCCTGAACAAGCTTGCTCAAAAACCTATATACTTGATTCTCAATCGGATTTCTATCTTAATAAATAATCCCAAAAGGATTATCTCAAAACCTTGTTCCTATTAATTAATAATTAATTCTTTTGTTTTGAAATGTGGGTTATTTGCTGGCGCCTTTAAAAATTAAGCCATCATAGGTACCTTGGCGGGAATTCTGTTATTAATATAATTCGAATATAGAAAATGTTTAAATAGTTGTGGGTTAGTTGGCAATACTGACGTACCGCATCTAAATATTTGGAAGGATTTTAGTGAAAGTATGATTACATCTATTCGCGATTTGAAGCATTTCTAATATTTAGTGACTAGAGCTTGTATTCGCAAAGAGGATTGCATAATCTACAGACTATTTTGTATTTTCAAAAATGATAAAAATGTTGAGGAAACTCTCTTGGAATGTAGCTCTGAATAAATAAAATAAGAATAAAAAATAACAAACAGACAAATTAGCTGAGAAAAACACCAATTATATTTTTCAAAAATAAATATTAAGATGACTTAGTCTATAAAGAGTTTAGAATCTTAAAGGCTTTCTTAAGAAAATCAAATCCTTTGGTGCTTTACCCTTTTCAGATTGGATATTGATGAGCTTGTCATTGAAAGCAAGATGAAGAGCTCTCAATGCTTGTTTCTTGCCGTCAGCTTCCTGCATATCAATGCCCTGGAGAAGTGGCTTAATGTCAAAATCAGAGACCACATAACGAGTTGGCATCACATGATTCATATTAATTGACTTCAAGAATGGCTTAATTGTAGACTTCTTCTTGAGCTTTTCCTTAGATAATCTCTTATGTACCTTTAATGGAGCCTTCTCAACACCTGCTACTAAGACAAATGGGAATGGACGGTCTTTTGTTCCAGACTCAAAGGTATTTACGACAACGGCCTTCTTTCCTGCATAACGGCCATTAAGCAATACAACCACGCGACCTTGTTTCATTAATTTCGCCATCTTTAACAAATTTCTCCCTAGTTTAAACTCTGAAAAAATTAACCTAAAGAATTATTTATTCTTTTGTTTTATTCCAACCTTGCGGTCTTTTTCTTTATAATTGATTTTTTAAAGTTGGTTTTTTTGACAGTATTTAATCCAAGTTAAACACTATTTAATTCGCTACTTTACTTATTCTTCCTTACTATTCAATTCCTATTTATTTTTCTTTCCTTTTTTGTCTCAATCAAACCTTTGAGACAATTTAACACGTGCCCGGTAATTTTAGTCCTGAACCACCAGTCTGTGTCTACACCTTGGCGGGCCACGGGTTTTGTGGGAATTATTTAAAAGTAAATAATTAAATATTGACAAGGGGAATGTCATGCTAATAAAAAGTTAAATCTAATAAAAGAAAAAATAAGAATAAAAATTACGAGAAAATAGCTCAGACTTAAGCTGTGTGTGTGCGTTGAGGAGTTTTAGGGTATTTTATCGTAGTTGAATAGGACCCAAATATAATTGAGTTTCATATACGAGACTTGTCAGTATTGCATATTTCAAACTCAGATATTACTATTAGGAAAGTAGATATTCCAAATGGCCTCTATTCAAGAAAAACTTCAAAGATTTACTCTTGGCGAGTCTCTTAAAGATGAATTTGTTTCTATTTGTCTAGTACGAGATATCCACAACTCTAAAGAGCTCTTGGAAATTCTTATGAAAAAGAATCATCCAAAATTACTAGAATTGACTCAAGATCAATCTAGACAATTTGTTATATTAATGAACGCAAGAATGGTAGGTTCATTTCCAGATGTATCTTTTCCCAAATTGACTAGTAAAATCTTTTTTTTTTTTTTTTTGAACATCTATTTTCAGATATATAATTTGGAACACATTTTAATTTCCCTTTCAATTTGTCTATTAAAAAAAAAGTTTCAGAGTAAAACAAAAACTAAAGCTTTTGAGACAGAAGTTATTTATAATATGTCTCCTTCAACAAATGTAAGTTAGAAAAGTTTATTCTAAATTTTATAATTTACACTTTTACACTTCATTTCAGATTTCAGCAACATTAAAGACATTTGGAATTACAGATACTACCAAAGATGTGGCCTGTTTATTTGTTAACATTGATAAGAATGATTTAGTAAGTGCTCATAAATGACCAATTCTTCTCTGGATCTCATCTAACTTTATTATTAGATTGAGGATTTTCTTAGACTTATTCAAGGCCAAGTAGATTTTATTGATAACTTACCCAAAGTTCACGAGATTTCAGAGATTGCCAAAGTAAGTGTAAAAAATAAATTCGAATTACTTTTTAATTTTAAATAATTCAACTCAGATGGCTGGAGTTTCTAAGAATCAAGATTTGAAAAACATTAATATTAATGAAACACTTAGAGGCTTAATCAGTACTAAAGATGTTTAAAAGAATGCACTAGTTAGCAGACCACTGCATCCTTGTTCCCACTGGGACACATTATCTCTTAAGATTTTGAGAAGTTTTTCAGTATTTTCAGAAAACTGCTCAGAGTCTGATCTGGAATTCTCTGCTGCTTGAATAGCTCTATTTGCAAATTTCATTGCTCCCTCTGGATTACCTAATAAGTCATACTTAAGTATTGTATAATTAAGGATTGTTGCTAGGTATAAAGGATCTGATGGGTATTTTTCTAGGAATGATCTTTCACGTTGAAGAGCATCTTCATAAAACTCAACAGCTTGTTTAATACATTGATTCTTTTCCTCATCTTTGAGAATTTCAGCTTTATATCTCATTAGATCTCCTTTAAGTTTAATACAAAATGCTCGGGCACCTTCTTCTGAATACATTAACAAGTTATCATCAATAATGCGTATAACATCTTCACTTTCTAGGAGGATAGATTCCTCAAAATCTCGTTTAATATCCTCAATAACTTGAATAAATTCATTATTCAGACTTTTTTCTTTTCTTAGCTTTTCTTCTTGGCTCTTAATAGATTTGAGAGAATTTCGAATCGAAGTAACTCTGTTTCTTAGGGATCCAGCCAATAACAATATAAGAGAGTTATCTCTAAAGTCAGAAGATTCAGTGAGTACTTTAATTACATCCTTGTAGTTACCAACCATATCAGCCAATTTAGCTCTATATGCTCCTTCTGATAATTTCATATTCTTTTCAGTGATTTATTTTAACTTTTATTTATTTTAAAGTTCTTTATCAACAAATAAGCTCACAAATATCAGATTTGTTAATGAAAGCCCAAGTGTATTAAATTTTTGTGATTGGTAAATTTGGACTAGGCCCTAACCATTGTGGAATAAATACAATAGGAAAAGGATTCCCTATCCAATAGGGGAAAAATGAATAGAGAAATAAATTTAGATAGAAAGAAGAATTAATGATTAAATAGCTTTCATTTAAAGCCTATAATTAAACCTATATAAGTCAAAAAACTTAGGAAAGATAGTTCTTGATAATTTGAAAAACGTAACCAACCAAAATAATCCAAAAGAAACTGCTCCCAAAAATTCGACTGAGGAATCCACCTCCTTCTTTCTTATTCTCCTTTCCCTTAGCAGTAAAAGCGATGTTTAAGACTGTCTGAAGTTGCTTTTTCTGGGATTCGTTCATTGTAGAAGCAAGTTCCTTAAGTGGCTCACTGAGTTGCTGAATTACTTCTAATTGAGGATCTTCTTGTTCATTATCGCTATCCACTTTAATTTTTGGAGGAAGAGGAGTGGCGTTAGATGATGATGTTGAATTACTTTTCTTTTTGTTCTTGTTTTGACCACTAGATGTAGAAGTAGAGCCTATTCCATGAGTCTGAAGTTGTACAATGAGTGACTGAGTCAAATCAATAATTCTTTTATTAGTGATTAGATTTCCTTTAAGCATACCATTAAGAATTTCATCATAATCTCGGTAGTAATTTGATGCATAGACAAAGGAGATAATCAAAACGCATGTAAAAAGAGATCTTAACACTCGAATCTTTTCAAAAGGAAGTAATCCTCCAATAACTGGTAAAAATGAAAGTGGATTGGGGTCATCGGAAAGTCTCATATGTAGTTCAGCACAAAAAACTGCAATGGAATATACTGGGAATAATCCTCTTGATTTTCTGAATATGGAGGGGAATGATAAGAATAGTCCAAATAAACAGGAGTAAACATGAAAAGCAGCACCTAAAATAAGGCATAGAATAATATTTCTGTCTTCGATATTACCATCAGCTCTAAAATCTCCATATTTATTATAATTATTTCTCTTTGTTTCAGAACTGAAGACAGTTTCAATCTTTTGAATTTCATAGAAAAGTTCAGTATAGTTTGACTTTTCATCCAGCTTATTTTTATCGGGGTGATACTTCTTCTTTGCAATTCTAATTGCTTGAACTAGTTCTGTTCTAGGAGCCCATCTATCTACTTGAATAATGTCATAATATGTTTGTGGCTTTGAGACAATTGTGTAAGCTATTATTGACGAGCATAATAAAATAGATATAATATATCTGAATTTATTAAGCCTTGGAAATAAAAGAAGGTTATTTTTCCCTCTAGAAAAAACCATATAAACAATGATTGAACCAACCAGACCTTGAATAAGGATACTTTCCATCATTTTTGAAAATATGAGAGATTACTCACTAAACTTTAAAAGACAATATTACAGTAATGAAAATCTTAGTATTACCAACCAATTACCCAACTTAAAAAATCAAAAAAACTTAGTGTGTTAATTTGCTCAATTCACACAGAATATTAACCTGCACAAATATTTAAATGCTATCGTTAATGAAAGTAATGTCGGGATAGTCTTTGATTAGTAAAAATAACAATCAACAAATTGCTGAATTAATTATTTTACATGAAGTCTGTAACAATATATATATATATATATATATATATATTAATATATATATATTTTAATCCTCACTGCGTCCAAAATTTTATTTTTCTTTTTATTATTACTATACCGGTGTTTTAAGTTACCACGTTTGGCGCTAAAAAAGTGGACATGGGTAAATGAATAAGATAATTAAATTAATAAAAATAAAATTAAAAAAAGTTTGGTTCAAGTACTAAGCGATTTGATATTCTGAAATTTATTGATAAGAAAGTTTATGCTAATCAAATCATCTACTAAGTACATATCTAGGATGTTTTAAACTTACTACTAAACTTTAAATAGTTTAAAGAAAATTGAGTATTTTTAATTCCTTATAAGTGTAAATACACTTTTACAATAATGGAAAATTTGGGGAAAATGAGTAATCCAAATCAAAATCTTGGAGCTCAACATCTTAAAGTGAGCGGAGAAAATCAGCATATTGAGCATGATTATGATGAGCCAACCATTCCAGCAGATTGTTGGAATGAATCACAAGAGGATTACAAAGTTGGAGGTTACCACCCAGTATCGATTGGGGAGGTTTATAATGGTAGATATTTGATTGTTTCGAAGTTAGGATGGGGCCATTTTTCAACAGTATGGTTGGCTATTGACACTTTAAGCACACCTACTACTTATTTTGCTTTAAAGTTCCAAAAAGGAGCCCAAGAGTACCGACAGGCTGCATATGACGAAATGGAGATATTAACGGCTACTAAGAACCATGCTAGTGGAGAGGAGTGGAGGGAATCTTTGAATAGACATTTGGAAAGTTGTATTGAGAATTTTACTCGTCCATTTTCAAGGAACTTTAATGGTGTTGTAGGTTTTATTGATTACTTTGAGGTTTCAGGTCCAAATGGCCAACATGTTTGTATGGTATTTGAAGTATTGGGGCCGAATATCTTGCAATTAATCAGCTTGTATGACTATAAAGGAGTTCCAATTGATATAGTCAGGAAGATTGCTGCCCATTCGTTAATTGGATTGGACTATTTGCATCGTATTTGTGGTGTAATACACACTGATATTAAACCAGAAAACATAGTTGTTTCAAGCTCTTCTATTCCCATGGTTGATTTTAGAGTTATCAACACTGAGGAAAAGTACGATGCTGATTCCTCAAACATCAAAGAATCAGACGACCACCACATTCGGGATGGTTCTAATTCTGATAATAATATTAAAGACGTTACTACAGCAACTGAAATAACAAATTCAACAACCACTGACTCTATTCATAATAGTAATATCAATGACTCCAGCAATGGAAATTCAACCCAGTATCATGGTTTAAACGCTAAAGAAAGAAGAAGGTTAAAGAGGAAAAATCAGAGAAAAAACAAGCAAAAGTTAGGTTCTCAGGCTACCGAGTCAAGTAACGCTGAGGAAGACGTTATTGAATGTATACCAGGTGAGGCCAAAAATACTGAAGCTTCTGAAAAAGGAAAAAGATTATCTACTCCTCCATTTTTAAAGCTTCATCTGAAACCAATGCCTTCAGACCCAACTCATTCAAGTTATTATCAAATCAATTTTAATTCAAAGAAGTTGGAAAAAAGCTCTACTGAGCAGAGCAAATTGGAGAATTTTAGCTTCAATTCTAACATGAATAACTTAAACCAGTTTCCTTTAATAAAACCACCTTATCATCATCACTTGTATGAAGTTTACCATCCTCAGCAGTATATTGCAAATGACGAGCAAAGATATACTCATTTACTTCCTCTCACTCAATGGAACAAAAGTTATGTTGGAGGTTCAGAACTATTATCACAAGAAAATCATAAGTTTTCAAAGAACTCGAAGGCAGATTCGAAAGCTCTTCGTTTTGAGGTTAATGAGGAAAAAATTATGGAGGTTTCCAATGTTATTAAACAAATTAGTGTAAATCCTAACACGTTTTCTAGAAATGAAGCAGAGTACTTCATTGTAGATCTTGGGAATGCTTGCTGGATGAATAAGCATTTTAGTCAAGATATTCAGACCAGGCAATATAGGAGTCCTGAAGTTATTGTAGGCGCGGGTTACGATTGGTCTGCTGACATTTGGAGCTTAGGATGCACAATCTTTGAACTTCTAACCGGTGATCTTCTCTTCACTCCCAAGGCAACAGAAGATTTTAGTGGTGACGATGATCATCTTGCTCAGATGATTGAGCTTCTTGGAGAATTTCCTAAGTCTTTGATCAAATCAGGAAAACATTCAAAAAGATTTTTTAATAAACATAATAAATTACACAAAATCTCCAAGCTTCAATATTGGGATCTGAAGTCAGTTCTTATTCATAAATACTGTATCAACAAATTTGAGGCCCACAATTTTTCCTTATTCTTATATTCATTTTTGGCCTTAGACCCCAGGATGAGGCCTGGAGCTCAAACTTTGCTTGATCATCCATGGCTACGTATCAGAGGAGTCAGTTCGGATTATTTGGAAAATATGTTAGCTCGTCTTGAGAGACCTCTCACATTAGTAGATGAAGAGAATATCTCCAGAGATCTACAATCTCTTACGATTTCTGAGAATGATCAAGGAGATTACAAAAATTTATCCATTAAACAAGAATTATCCGAATGGTTTAATCAATTTAAGAAGACCCTTGATTCATAAATGAAAGTATTGTCGTATATTTTTGGTCTTATTTTCTTTATTGCTCTTATTCTTTTCTTCACTCTCTAAGTTTATCCCTTGAAGGTTTGCCTCCACGTCATTTTTTATATTAAGCGGCAAAGCTCTATTTTTACTTGTATTTTAATAGTCCATCTACTTTTATTGAAATTTTCACAAATAGGAATTCATGTGAAATCTTAATAGTTTTTTTAAATATTTATTTTAATAGTTTTGTAACTTGCTGCTTTTATTAGTCTTGGATGCAGTGTTGAAGCAAACGATGAAAAGTATAGAGGAGATGTTTTACAGTAAGTCTACTGAGGATGAGGAGCAGTTTAGGTCAAGAACTATGGGACTTGTTTCTATGGAAACTTATAAAAGGCATATAAGTGATATTCGAAGGGGGATTAAGCCTGAAAATGTTTCAAAGAAAACAAAGATCATTCCGGAATCCAAACCTAAAAAGATGAAATACAATACCTTATCATTCGAATTTAATCAAGGAGACGATATACCAGACCAAATTCCTGATAAAGAGGACCGATCAGAGACTATATCCAAAGAAATTACTTTAACAGCTATAAAAGATTCTTTATCAGGAGAAAACAAATCCACAGAATCTTTAGAAAAACACTCAGAGTTTGACTTTAGTACAATAGGAAAAGATACATCTATAGATACATCCTTTCTTCCCGATAAAAAAAGAGAGCTTGAAGAAGCGAAAGCAAGAGAAAAACTGAAACAAGAGGAATTTGAAAAAGAAGAGAAACTGAAACAAGAGATAATTGAAGTTGTATTTTCATATTGGGATGGAAGTGGCCACAGAAGATCTGTTCATGTTCCAAGGAATACTACAATTGGCGAATTTCTTGAGAAATGTAGAATAAAGCTAAAATCAGAATTCAAAGAATTTTCAAGGCTTTCTAGGTAAGTTAGAACTGATAATAAGAATCCATAGCTAATTCCTGTCAATTTTCACAAATTTTCAAATTTTATAACTTATCCCTTCAAACTTGTTCATTAAAGTGCATCTCTAATGTATATAAAAGAAGACGTAATTTTACCACATACAATTACCTTTCATGAGCTTATTAAGACTAAGGCTAGAGGGAAATCAGGTAAGCTTGGGTTTTATAGCAAATATTAGGAAACTTTAACTGGCCTATGTTTTTGACAAATTTAAGGTCCCTTGTTCCACTTTAATGTATTTGATGATATTCGTGAAAAAAGTGATGTCAGTAAAGAGACTACTGAAGTAAGTTAAATCATACTTTTACCTAATTTTCATAATATGATTTTAATACTATTCTTCACAATTGTTTAGTCTCACGCAGGAAAAGTAGTTAAAAGACAGTGGTACGAAAAGAACAAACATGTTTTTCCAGCATATAGATGGGAAAACTATGTTCCAGGAAAATTCAATAAGCCTTATAGTATGAAAGGGGACTAATAAAAAATAGAAGAAAAAAAAAAATTATTGAATTATAACAACTATAATTAATAAATGGAAGAGGAAATAAAAACGACCTCTAGGTGTTTTAGATAAGAACCCGTGCTAACTTGATAGGATTTAGTGTGAATTCATCCTCTTTCCACAAAGTATATAAATAAGTACCTGGTATCAGACCATAATGAAACACTTTCTTTGCATATCTGTACCAAAATAGGATAAATTTATGGTATATCTGCGTAATTTAATAGAAAATAAATTTTTCATGAGTAATAAGGAGTTAGTAGTTTATTTCTTACCTTAGAAATGCCACTTTTAATTATGTTCAAATATATTTGATTCAATTTGAGAATCTTATCATATAAAAGTTTGGAGTATACTTGTGAGTATCTCATTATTTCAATATTTCAAAGTATAATAGAAATGCAATATTAATTATTATTCAGAAGTTTTCTCTGTTTTATTTTATTTTATTTTTCAAAGTATTAGGAATTTAGGAAATAATTATAACTCCATTCGGCGCCAACGGGCCCCCACAGTCATAATTGACAGCCAATGTGTGAAAAAATATTAATTAAAAGTGGAATCAGAGAAATAATTTGCATCAATCTAAAAAGATATTTTTCTAAAATGTCCAATATTTCAGCAATTAATTTCTTTTCAGAAAGTAAGTTTTTTGTGATTCTTTTGTGAAATATATATTTCTTTGAGTGGATTTACAAGTAATAACTAACTTTTCTATGATTCTATAGACATTGGGATTACTGGATTTGACTCAGAAAATGCTCCTTTTATGGCTTTCAAGGTAAGTTAAATAAGATTTAATTTGCAATGTAGCTTTTAGTTTAATTTGGATTGATTTTTTTTATTTAGGAACTTTTTGATAACTCTATAGATGCATGTAATAATAAGGCAAAAGCAGAGTGGCATGATTTTCCAAAAAAAATAGAAATCTCTGTGAATTTTGAGAATTTAGAATTGGATGATCAGGTAAGTAAAATACAGGACTAGTATTAATAAATTTGATTTTTTATTAAAATTGGTTTGAACTTTAAGGCAAGAATAAACATCATTGTAAGAGATACAGGATGCGGAATACCTTTAGAATCCATTGACCTATTGGGAACTCTTTTTGGAACAAAGTGAGTTTAAATATTAATTGTATTTAAAGTGATTGATTAAATTTTTAATTCTGATTCATCTTTTAGTAAGAAAATAAATAAAAGAGATTCTTATTATACAGGACAATTTGGGGTAGGCCTTAAAATGATATTACTTTATGCTACACAACATGGAGAAGGAAACGTTAAAGTTAAGATGAGAATGGGAAACAAGATTTGGGAGTTTACTCTGCTTTGTAACCTGAATGATGGATCTTTTTATGTAGGGAATAGTGAGAGTTTTGATTATACCAATTGGGATTGGATAACTGAATTCTCAGTGTCTATGAAAATGAGCTTAGGACTAGAATACTTACAAGAGAAGTACTTTTCTATGGAACTTTATGCAAAATCATGCCTTAAGAAGATTCAAAGTTATTTGGTACTTTCTAAATTTTGGAATAGCCATATTTTCTTAAACTTTGAAACAAATATGAAAATGGATGCTTCTGATTTGATAAAAGGAAATATCAATTTATCATTTTTCGATATTTTTGAAGATAATTTTATTCGGTATTCAAGTAATAAAGGATCTAAATATAAGATTGATTCAGTTTTCGGTTTTTTAAGAGAATTTCATGTGAAAAAAGAAAACCAAGTAGATGATATTGAATATCAAAATGTTGATAAAGAAAACCAATCAAACTTAAATATATCCAATACATCTCAAACAACTTCTCTAAAGACAGGCTATCTTTACGTTTACCGTTTTTCGAATGGAATGCCAATTATTTGTAAAGATACAGAATATTGTGATATTGTAACATCAGTTAAAAGCTTCATCAGAAAGAAAGGAAATATCTTTGGAATGAAATTGGCAAAAAAAGATGAAATATTAGAAAATAATCATGAGAAACTTTCAGTATTTTCTGGGGTAAGTTAGCTATTTTAATAGCGATATATTAAAATACAATATCTAAATTATAATAATTTTAGAGTGAATTCTTACTTCCAATAATGGTAATTCCAACGGTTGAATTTAGTATTAGAGTTCTATTTATTAATGTTAAAGGCCATGGAATTCAGTATGGTACTTTGGGAAAGAGTAGTCTGAAAAGCAATGTTGGGCTTTCTACAATTATTCAACAATCGTTAAAAAGTTTAATGAAAGGTTGTCAAGTTAAGTTTCCAATGGAACTTGTTAATATCAAAGAATTTAACTATAAAAGCTCGGTAGAAAAATATTCCCCAATCATTTCCAAGAACTTAGCATCTATGGTGATGAGATCGGATTCCATAGTATTTAAAAATGGCCTATTTGAAATACTTTCTAGATGCGATCCTGAGAATTCAACAAATTTGTCAGATTTACTAGGTAGGTTTTGTGTGGTAAATCACACAATTAAAAATATATCTTTCTAATCCTTTTTTAGAGGGAAATGATGAAGAAAAACTCAGAGAACGACTAAATTCCATTTTTTGTAAGTGGTTTATAAATAGAATGGAACAAGGGTCAAATATAAAGGTTCAAGCAGAAAAAGATGAAATAGACTCTGATGAGTATGTATTTGAAAAGGAAGAAGCTTTTTAAACTAATAAAATCAAGCATTTCTTTATTACATTTTTTTTTCTGCTTGTATTTTCCAAGTGAAAATATTATTATCCATGTAATAATTAAAGACTAAATAAAATATGACAGAGTGGCGCCAAGTTTTTATAAAATAAAGTAAATATATCCGAAGAATAAGAAACAAATCAGAGAGTTTAAAATTAAATGAGTTTAGAAACACTCTCTGCTTTGTATCCAAAGGCAACAAAGTCTAAAAATGAGGCAGAAAGGCTGCTAGAGCAGTTTGAGTTGGGGTTGGATCGTTCAATTGCTTTACAACAAAGGTTATCAGCTATCCTTAATGATTTTTGCAGGCAAGTAACAGAATTAAAACAAGTTCTTGATAAACTAAAATCCTCCAAATCTATTGACCGCTCTCAAGAAAAGATTTGGGATCGAAGAATTGATAATTTAGTATCTGATTCCAATTCTTTAAGAGAATCTATTTCAAAGCAGTTAGACCATATTCACAAAAGTCAGATTGAAGAGCAGAAGAAATTATCATATTCTTCTCCAGAAAAGAATAGTGGGGTCGGAGCCCTAATACGTGAAAAAGCTATTTGGCAAGAGAGCCATATTGCTATTGATCATGCACTAGAGCAAGCAAGAAGTATTGTTTTTAATCTAAAAAACCAAAATAGAATGCTTAAATCTGTAAGGAAAAAAGCCCTAGATATGGCCAGTCGATTAGGAATCAGCCATTCCTTGCTTTCAAATATCGAGAGACGAAACCTAGTTGACCAGATTCTAGTTTATGGATGCATTCTCCTTACATCACTGATTTTTATTACTATTTATTTATTTATTCACTATGTTTATCGTAAGTGAACAGTTTATAGCCTTTTACCTTATTTTTCAGGAATATTTTAATTATATATAACATTTATCTCATCAAAATATTATTATCTTTAATCTTTAACTAATAAGAAAAAAAAACAAAAGAATAAAATAAGGAACAATCTACCAATTACTTCAGCAAAACTACTTAGGAAATCTAATTAGGAAATCAAACTTTTTTTTAAATATCATTTGATCTCAGTAAAAGCTCGTCCTTATTTGAATAATAGTTTTCCAATATTTAAAGCTTAAATAATTCGGTACTTTTGGCGGGAAACGGCTTATGATCAAATAAAATAATAAAATTTCTAACTTGTAAAGAAAAGGTGAAAATATGCAAAAATATATAAATTATAGAATAAGAGTAACTGTTCAAGATGACAGAGTTATGGTTGGGAATCTTATGGCATTTGATAGACATATGAATTTGGTCTTATCTGATTGCCAAGAATATAGACGTGTAAAGAAAGGAGAAGAGTCAAAAGAGCTAAAGAGATCTCTCGGATTAATAATGCTTAGAGGGGAAAATATTGTGACTTTCGTTGCAGAGGCACCCCCAAAGAATCAATCAACTAAGCCTGTTGAACCTACTTTTGCAGGAAATATTCAGACTATAGCTAGAGGTCCGCCTTTAATTCCTCCTCCTATGATACCTCCTGGGCAATTCCCACTAATTAATCCTTCAATTGGAGGCCTACCCATTCCACCTCCAGGAGTCCCTCCTTTACCTCCAAATATTCATGGTAATAAATAGATTTATATTCAATAAAGCAGTTGTGACAGATTATAATTAATTATATCATTTTGTTTATAACAAATATTGCCTACTATAGAACTTTTCTAACTAATATCTAATAAATTACGGAAGAATTTGATTGATTCTTCATCTTGCTCAGAGAATTCCTCACAATCGTCTCTTATTATTAGCTTTGGAATATTATATGTTGTTTCAATTTTTAGATCCTCGAGTAATTTATCAAATTGCTTGGCTTGATCAGAATATCCACTCGAAAATGCTATAGCTGTAGTTCTAAGTAATGAAATAAAAAATGTGATTTTTCTAGGGGAATCGTAATAATACCCTTTACTAGATTTTGGAGTCAATACAATTATTAGTTTAAATATAATATTCCAAAGTTCTGATGGTACATAAGAGTTTTGGATTCTACAAGTTAATAATGTTAAAATGCAAATAAGGGTCTGAATAAAAGCTGAGAATTTCTCGAAATTTTGTGAATTTGGGTCATCTAAATGTCTAATAAACAAGACTTTATTAATCTGGTCTCCTTGAAATTGATTAATATCTTCTTGATAAATCTCTTTAATTAGTCCAAAAATAATGAGCGAGATCCTTCTAACTCTATCCACTCCAGGATTATCCTCAAATGAGTATTCGGGAATTGCATTTGTATCTAAAGGTACGAATTCTGGCATTTTTGTCCCAGATTTCTTCTCTTCTTCTACTCTAAGTTTTGATAAAGAGACTTTACTATCCTGTATCTTATCTAAGTGATCCAGATTTAAATAATTTCTTGAAATATATTCAAGAGATCTTGAACCATCTTTCATTTTTGAAGCTGCTATTCTATATGTATCTATTCCTGGAGACCACCAGGCAGATGTGATTAGGAGTGCTGCATAATATAATCCACTATAAATCCCTTCTTTCTTATTTTCTTGTTTAATTAAAGTAGAGAATGAAAGCATTGATGTTAATACAGTTTCTAATATACCAGGAATATTTGCCCAGTCTATTACAGAAATATGGATGAGTGTGGGGAATACAGATGCAAAATGGAGAGGATTCAAATACCTGGATGCAATTTCTAGCAATTTAATATACTTATCAAGGTCTTGATCAGGCTCGTTAATTTGCCATTTAGATGATATTGAGCAAGAATAATAAATAATCCAATACAAACTTGATGTTTTAGAGTTAGTATTACCTTTAAGTTCTAATACTCCCTTATTAAGATCCATTTCATATTCATCTCGAATGATTCCTTCAATATCCAATATAAATTCAATACAATGTTTTGCAGTGCCCTTTAATGAATCTAATAACTCAACTACCTGAACTCCTGTAATCTTCTCAGAAAATTCCAAAAAATCCAAATTTTCATCTTTGTTTAGCTGAGTAAGAAGAGAATCTAATATTCGAAAGCTACTTGTTAAAAGATCAATTTCCTCATCGTCTTGTACTTGTTTTTTATCCTTTGATTCATCAAGGCTAAATTTAAAGTCTTCCAACTCTACAAGCTTAGATTCCAAAAATAATCTAATTTCCAAAGAAGCTATTTCCACAGAGTGCAAAATATGGACTGAAGGATTAAAGCCATTAAAGTTAAATTCAAGTATTTCCTTAATTTCTTGCTTTTCCAAAATTAAGGCCAATAAAGACATTCTTGCTTGATGAAAAGTTTTTGAATCTGACTTAAATTCCATTAGGCCCAATGAAAACTTAGTGATAATTAGCTTTTTTTCTAATTCAAGAATCTCAAAATTTGACTCTAATTCTGGTATAGAATTAGTTATTAGTTTCTCCAAATTACTTTGGTGAGTACTATTACCATTAATTACTTCTAATAATTGTTCAATGTTTCTATCACTCATTTTAATATTGTTATAACTGAAATTATCAAAATAAAATAACTTTAAAAATTAATCATTGTAATTATTTATTAATTATTTATTAAATTTTCAATTTTGATCTTATTGACATTTTTTCCATTAATGCCGGTACCGTTATAATTTTTAATGGTACCGGTACCATTAATCTAAAAATGAATTGCACAAGTAGAAATTGAAAAAAAATAATAAAAAAATATTAACAAAAATATTGAAAGAAAATAAGTAAGTTATAAGGTTTTGAAGAGTTTAAACAAACTATTAAAATTTTTGAAAGTGAAATGAGTGAAATCAATGAAATTAAATCATAATAAAGTATCTTAATCCATTTGAATATTTGTAACAAACTTTAGAAAACATGAGATATTATGAAGCCTGTCTTGGAGAGAGTCCCAGTCACTCTTTACAAGGTTATTAAGCTTAAGAATAATATCTTGAAAATCTTTAAATTCCGATTCATTTTCCAGTATTGTTGTGGAATGAATTTTAAGAAAGATATTTAGGTATGTTTGAATCAACTCAGAATCTGTTCTTTTTGATATAGATATATTAAAGTAATGTATCATTTGAGCAATTTCTTGGAAAGATCCTCCACTGAGAGGCCCTAATTGTCTCAAAAGAAGATTTACACCAGAAGGAGATTTGGATTTTAAAAGCTTAGTAATACTTAAAAAAGAGTCTGAATCATCCAAGGAAGTTTTTTCTAAAAGTTCTTGGAGCTCAGTCTTAAGTGATGAACTTGGATCTTTAGATTCTGCCAAATCTTTTGAGATTATTTCCTCATTATCGCTTTCTTTCGAGGGTTTATGAATTGTAGATGAGAATTCTGTAGTATTTGGTAGAAAAAATGGAGCACTCTCTGGTTTCTTTGGTGGTTCAATTGGTTTGTTTCTTTCTTTAATTTCATCAATAAATAAGATTGCTTGAAGAGTTGAAAATGGAATTCCAGAAAATGACATTAGTTTTCTGTCTATTAAGGAAGGATCATAGTCTCCATTTTCAGGAAGATCAAAGTCAGACAAATTTGTATTGTCACTAGATTCTGATGCCTTTGTAGAATCTTTATCATTCTTTAAAGTTTGGTCTGAATCTTCAAAGTAAAGTACTCTATTAGGAGGATCATCTATATAATAAGGTTCAGATGGAGGATTTGATAAACCTTCAATTCCAACTGAAATGCTTAAGGCATGTTTATTTGCCCAAACAGAAAGTAATCCCTTTGATTGATCATGAGATGTTATTAGAAATGCATCTGAATGATCAAATACACAGCAAATAGCTGGAGATTTGAATTTGACCCAATCCAAAAGGTTTGAAGAAATTATATCAAATATAAAAAGTTCACTATTTTTTGTTGAAACTGCAATCCACCTATTGTCTGAAGACATTGTAATATCTAAAATATGATGATGACCACATTGGAATTCTCTAGAAATTACTTGTGATTGGAAGTCATAAAGAATAACCCTGCCATCGGATAATCCTAAAGCTAATAAATATCCAAACAGCTTGGAAATAAACACTTCTTGAGTCTCTATATTTGATAGAACAGAAGCTCTACTTAGGATAATCTTGGTATTTAAATATTTAATAGGCTTAACCGACCATGTTGATAAGTAGTAATTATCCAAATCTCTTATAATGCAAAGAACCATTGTGGAGTGTGAAATATGTATTGAAAGAATTTCCATAGTTGGTTGATTAATTTCAGAATTATCAGGAAGAATTAATTGCCCAGAATGAATACATGATTGTAGATTAAATCTATGTATGGATCCATCAGAGTATCCAACAACTACATAGTTTCCACAACCTGAAACTGAGATGGCTTTTGCTAAAGGTAGAGATTTTCTTTTAACTGTTAGACCATGCGATACAAAATTTTGGGATTGATTACTCTTAGATTGCTTATTTTTGTCAAGCCTTTGGACGTTCTCTAATGTTATTAAATTTGGAGTTAATGCAAAGTTATGCCCACTCCAAACAAATACTTCATGCATTCCTTGATGAATAGTTACTATATTTGGCCAGTCAAAATGCCTAGATTCTGCAAATGAGAAATCTATTATAGGTGGTAACCTGCTAAAGGGGAATTGATACTTTTCATTAAACTTCTTTTTAAGAGAGTTTTGCGAAAAAATGCGATTTTGATGTTGTTGTATTGTAGATGTTTTTCCAAGATAACCACAATTCCTAAAGTTACTAATACAAAGTAAGTCTCTACTTTTTTCTGGAAGAGCATTATAGAACTGTGTTTTAATTATTGAGCTTAAGTGCCCTCTCCTAGATCTAAGTTCTCTAGGTGGAGAATTTTGGTTATCAATAACAAATTCCAATAGTGCATTATCTTTACCGGAGGTAATAAACATTAAAACACCTGGAACAAACTGAACTTTAACAACCTCAGATTCATGAGCAGAGTCTAATATACTTAAAACTCGTGCATTTTCTAAATCCCATAGTACAATATCTCCATTTTCACAACCTGAAATCAAAATGGCCTTTTCAGAGCAAAAGCTTACACTTCTCACCCCTTTCTGCTCAGGCATATGCTCGAGAGAAAGTAAAATAATATCATTTGCAATATCTAGTGTATACACCATCCCATTTTGAGTTCCAATCCCAACTATATCTGGATGAGAGCTTGCTACTGCAGTAATTATTTTCTGCTTATCGTTATTATCAATTTTATTCTTCATACTTTTGGAAGCATTTAAAACAACTTGTATTGAAGAAAATCTATGTATCATTTTTTTAGTATTAATATTCCAAAGTTCACATCCTTTCGATGTAACTACTAATACCTTGTTCAAATATGTGACTGGATGTAAAATTGTGACAATTTCTTCGGAGACATCCATATCAACCAGAATTTCACATTTTAGTCTATTAGAATCTATCTCAGAAACTATTATGGTCTCCTTATCCCATGAAATCAATAATTCACCAAGAACAAGCATTCCTTTTACTCTTGAGTTATGTTCAATCTCAAACGTTTTTTCATGCCTATTATAACCAACAATTTTATTGCCCATAGATACATAAACAGTCTCATACTTTGTAACCAAATTCTCTATTCTATTCTCCATCCTCTGAGATATATATTTAATCCTTAGTTGGTCCAAGTCATATACTTGATAGTAGTGACCTGTTGCAACTACAATAAAATATTCATCTCCTAGCTTCTCCAATGCAAATGGAACTTCATCTGTCACAAATCCTATACTATGTAAAGGAACTAACAAATTACTCGAGTTCACCTCCATGTTATTTCATTTAATTCAATTATCAGTCTCATTACAACCAATTGTCAAAAATTACTATAGACCACACTTGCCGCCTAATACAAGGCCGTCTCCCGCGTATATCCTTAACCAGAACAGCAGAGGCACCGCTCAGACATAATCGGAAAAAAACAGAAAATTAAAAAGAACTAATGACCCTAACTCCGAAATTAAGACTTTTTTCGCAAAAAGTCACTAAACCTCATTCAGAATAAGCGACTAATACGATGAAAGGCATTCATACAACCTTAGAGGATGGCAGCAACTTTTGGCGCGCACAACATGCATAAACATGACCTTGCAACTAAACCTCACCTAATGAAACAAATTCGAAGCGGATTCGACATCCGAACACAATCTAAATTTCTCATCATCAAGCACCGCCAGTTATCTACACATCCCTCTAATTATGTTGAAAACACTGCCATTAGAACATCAATTATCATCTCCCATAATCTCGAGCAAATTTGCGCCACAATAGATTAAAGCCTCTTTCCTCTTTTTCTTCAAAAATTGACTTTATAACCTAACCAAAACATTAGGAAAAGCGTTAAACTTGAAACATAACCTGAATTAGTATGCTAAGAGATGCATTACAGACATCCTTATAAATCTTAGTTATTCATAGCTCGGAACCGCTTGAGTTCGTTATCAATTGGCATCCTTGAAATCTTCAATATAAAGAAATCTTCTTTTCTCGAAATAAGTTATCTTCTTTATCCCTAAAAGAAAAACAATTCAGCCTGTATAAAATTACTATTTTACAAATATTATGTATATTGCTTTGAATACACAAAATCCAATGATACAACATATCTTCATCTAATGGCAATAATTAAAAGTTTAAAAAGAAAAATAAGACAAGCTTGTTGGAAAACGTTGAATTGTTGTATTTCAAATAAGATAGAGATTGGAATAACGGATGATGGCGTAGCACAATGTATAAACCAAATGAATGTTTGGTGATTAAAAATACATAAATGGACGAATTGTTTTCAATATTGTATATCATATATCCAGCAGTGACGATACTTTTGAAATAACAAGCCAAGAAAATGGAATGATCACAACAATGTACAAGTACCCCTTCCATGTGACTGCCAGATAAAATAGTTCAAATAATATTATCTAGTTAAGTATTACCGGAACCAAGTATGGATAAAGCAACTCTATATACACTCAATCATAATACACCAAAATTCTATCCCAAGGAACTAATGCTCTTTAACAATAAACATGGATAAATTGATCGTAATATTTTCAAGATATCTGAAACTTCAAACAATTTTTTTTTTAAAAGGCTTTGGAAAAGATATATATAAGCTCAGGTAAGAGATGTCATGGAATTTGAGACAGAAGCAACCTTAAAAGGTCTACCAGTAATATAAATACTGTTCAAAGGCCAATTAGAATAATACTCACTAAGATTAGGAATTCAGGGATAAATTCACATATAAGAGGTCATTTGATACACGTTCATCTGACAATAAATATTAGGGGAACTCTGGCAAGTCACAAGGAAGATTGATCCACTAAGTCAAGAAAGGATATTTTCATTCTCAACCAATGATTTACCTTAGTTTACCAATAGCTTGTTAATCAGGTTTGTCACTGCTGAATACTGATGATAATAGTAGAAAAATATGTTCTAGAGTTAGGCAAAAACAGGTCCAGTTGATAAAGATATGAAAAACCATGAAGATAATCAAACTATGCAAGTCATCGATATTACCTGAAAAAAAATAGTTCACCCTTTTAACAACCAGATAATAAAAGAAACTCATAAGGAAATTCCGAAAGAGTTGGAGTGGTTTTTCCACTCATAAAACACATAATTCAATACTATCATCGTTCATTAGTGACAAAAATCAAATGCAAATATCTTCCATGATACAAATCAAATCATTGTACAGCCATCAAAGAAATATTACCATGATAGAGCCAATCGAAGCGTTATAATTACCATGATAGTGCCATTCACATCAGAAAACGAAAAGCTTTAATCCTAAAGGTCCACTGAAAATGAGCAATATGCTTACTGAATTCTGAATTTCAAGTAATGAAAGACAGATTAATACTGATTAGATTCAATCTCAATTTGCAAAAAAATTGCGTGGCTCGACGTGACGTTATGGCGCCATGTGTGGCGGGGGAGAGTCTTACGTATAATTTTTTTAATTTTAAATGATGAGGAAAACAAGATTAAATCTAAAATTAATTGTGTTTTACTAAGTAATTATGTAAACTATAAGTAGCTATAACTAACAAATTTCTAATTTTTAAATGTGAGATATCGATAAATGTATCTATAGTTCGTCCCTTTCGTTTAGTTTGTCGAAATCATTCGGGTAAATTCTCCAAAGGGTACTATTTGTGTTAGGTATAAATCTCTGATGGATTTCTGACCAATAGGAGAAGTACGTGTTTAGATATTTATTAATAATGATATCTTTGTTGGAGAAATGATTGTCAGAATCTAAGTTGGGAACGTGCTTTAATGCAATTTCTGGAATGTACGTGTGTGTGAGATTTGATGGAATAGATTCAATTGGCGATGAATTGTTGAAGAGAGTTTCTTCCTGATGAACTAGTAACAAATAGTGAGGCCTTTTCCTTGATTCTGGAGGGTATTTTTGATAAATGTTGTCTGCCCATTGTTTTGGTGCATTTAGTTCCCAATCCCACCCAACTACGACGCCATAATAGTTCCACCATAAATGTTGCACAATCTGACCAACCAAAAATTTTGGACTAGTTAGGTTAGAGCTCCTAATCCTGGGAGAATCGCTCAGAGTAAAGAAATGTTGAGTACTGCTCCCATTCTTGGTCGAATCTATATATTCTATATTAACTGCTTCAAATTGATTGCCAATTTGACTAATACTAACTAGTCCACTTTCACTTCTTGTTTCTTGAGATTCAAACAAATGCTCTGTAGATTCATCCTCTATTAATTTGTTAATAATCAAATTCTTAGGTATGCATTTGACTCTCCCGTGCTTATAAATTGGAGGAGGCATCAACAAAGGGTGAGAGCAGATTACGGGGGAAATGATTAACATTTCATAATTACATGTTGAATCCTCAATAACATTTACTATTCTAAAATAATCAGAGATACTCTCAAAGTTATCAGGGCATTCGAATACTAATTTAATACTTCTTTTCTGATTATTTTCTGGACAATAAGTTCCATTTAACAACATTACTGTGATAACATATTTACTATGCACATATTTTCCAGAAATCAACTCGTTTATGTTTCTTGGTTCGATTTTTGTTGTTATATTTTCAAGTAAAGAAACTCTACCAGGCTTTATTGTATTAACTATATTTGAAATTAAATTCTTAGATAAATATTCTTCTAAATCATCTGTTATATTTAGTATTTGAGCAGTGTTTGGATGAATTCCTAAATTGAATAGTCTCAATTCTTGAGTTGAGGAGTCTTTTTTGAACTGAGATACGACGTACAGATTACAAAGCTCATAATTCCAAAATCTTGAATCCGTAAAGTTTTGGCATCTGTTTTCTAATGGTAGCAGTAAAGATTCCAGCTTATGCAAAGATGTAATATTCTTGCTTTCGTCTACCCTCCAATCACAAAATGAAGGGGACAAAAAGTCTACTTTAATCACAGGTTTAAATTCTTTGTTAACATCTTCTGTTACTTGACTGATTCCTGATTTATTATAGCTACATTTAAACTCAATTGAAGCCGAATACCCAGAATCTCCTTTTAAGTTTTCTATCGCTGGGTTATAGTACTGGATGATTGTTCCATTTTCATAAAATGTGTCTTCCGTAGGTTTATAATCGCCTACAATATTGAACTGACTTTCTAATATATTGTCACTGGTTTCTTTGTCAATTATCTGTCTTTTGTGACGAACTGAAACACCGACACATATTTCAAAGTTATCTACTTGGACATGAATACCATTATTAATATCTTTCTTCTTTGTATATATGAAGCACCGTTCCATTAACCATGAAATTTTACTCTTCTTTAAATAGTTCTTGACTTTAGAATTCATATTATCCCAAGATTGATTAGTCTCTTCTGATAAATTAAGGCTATCATTTTTTCCATATCCCTCAAAACCACATAGAAATTCTTTTCTACCTAATTTCATGAAGCTATACCTAATATCGCTCACTTTAGTTGACTTTAAATCTTTTATTTCCTCTTTAGCCTGGGAATTTTCTCTTTCATTCTCAAAAATATCATTATTTGGAAAATAAAGCTCAATTTCGCTTGTTTGGTACTGATAAATTTTAGTATATTTGTCCAAATTTGTTCTATATTTATTACCATGACATTTTTGGAAGAGAGCAGGAAAGATTAACAAGCCCCACAAAATTGCTCCAAAAATGAAATTCATCTATACCTATATCTATGAAAGGCTACTCAGTTAGTCTGTGATTCTAAAATGATGATAAGTTCCGGATGCTTACATTCTTTTGCACCTGTTTATAGTTTAACACAACAAAGTTACGAGGGATTATTAAATAAATAAACCGCCAAAAAAATTAATTCAAATTTTGTTGGCTTAAGCTGGAAAAATAAAATAAAACAAATCACTAAATATTGCATGCAAATACAATATCTATGTAATAAAATTTTTGATGCATTTTTTGCAATTAAAAATAAAAATGAGTTAGTATTTAGCTAGTAACTCTAAATAGTTCTATAGCTAACTCTAAGCATCTGTTGGCTTGAATCCGCTATGTATTGCAACTACTCCAAAGGTCATAGTTGAAGACTTTACATCTGTAAAATTAGCATTAATTAAAAGTTGAGCAAACTTCTCAGCATCTGGAAATCGGCGTATGCTTTCAACCTATTTATTTTAGTCATGAAAAAGTGAAGTACTTAACATTTAACTTACTAGATAATTATATGATTCTCTATCTCCTGCAACAAATTCACCAAGACTAGGAATTGCAATGGATGAGTAAAGTTGGTAAATAGAAGAAATTAAAGGATTATTGACTTTGCTGAACTCTAAACATAGAAATCTTCCCCCAGGTTTTAGTACCCTATAGAATGATTTGAGGCCTTTTTCAATATTTGTAAAGTTGCGAATTCCAAACGATATCGCAACAACATCTACACTGTTACTAGGAATTTGACTAAGTTGTTCTCCATCATCTTTAATCCAAATAATGCTGCAGTCTCCTTTTTCAATTGATTTTAGCTGTCCTTGCTCAATCATTTCATTATTAGAATCGACAACTATAATATTTGGTAAAACCTCAATATTATCTTTTCTGAACTTATCAATAATCCTAAAAGAAACATCTCCTGTTCCTCCAGCAACATCCAAAATAGTTACATTTGAGAAATCTTCGTCTTTCTCTCTTTTTATTCTCAAAAATGATTCAGGAGAAATGATATTCTCTACAAATATGTCCTTCCAACACCTATGTAATCCAAGACTCATCAAATCATTCATTAAATCATATTTATTCG
Organism: Cryptosporidium parvum Iowa II; assembly: GCF_000165345.1. Taxonomy (NCBI): domain Eukaryota; phylum Apicomplexa; class Conoidasida; order Eucoccidiorida; family Cryptosporidiidae; genus Cryptosporidium; species Cryptosporidium parvum. The sequence continues at coordinate 625,375 of NC_006980.1, read as the reverse complement.
AAACTGAGCTAAAAACCTGTTCAATTAGCTTCCTTTTAGTATCTTTGTCCACAATACGATCCCCAAAGTAAACGTATTTGTTATTTTCACCAGTGTTCGAGTCTTTAATGGTTGAATTAAACCTAGCTGCTCTTGCAAGATTAATTTGATTCTTAATGCCAATATTCAAAAATTTGAATCCAAACAAATTATGTGTTTTCCTGACTAACGAGCGACAAAAACTATACCCAATACCACTTTTTGATATATTTCTTAAATTGTTCATTAATATTTCGATTTAAACCTTTAATGTTTATTCTTTAAAAAGTAAAATTTGTATTAAAAGTTGCATTTATTTCAATAATTGGTTTAGTTTTACAAATATATAAGTAAGACAATAACTTGAAGAAAAAAAATGTAAACTAAAAAACGTGTTTCATGATTTTCTTTGCAAGATTTTTATTTTACCCAATTCCCTGCCATTATATCCTTGGCCTTTACTGTTACCTCATAACCTGCCTTCATATCCCGCTATTACTATCATTGATGAGGCAAAAATACAATAATCTGTTAAGATGTTAAACAAGAAGAACGCTTTTGAACATGTACACACATCAATATTAATCCTTTTTTTTCCCTATAGAAATAGCTCCTGAAACGGTTTGCCTAAAAAACTAATTGAACAAAAGGTGCAGCTAGGAGCTCAAAGATATATAATGTTCTCACTAAAAAAAAAATACTAAACTTTTTACTCCTATAATTAACCAAAAGTTACTTGAAACGAGTATATTTCATTATTTCTTAATCTTTTTTTTAATCATTTAATTTAAGAAGTTTGGCGCCAATCACTATTTTTGTGGAGGTAATCATTATTTAATTTCGAGGATTAAATGTTGATTGAGGAATAATTCTACAAAAAAGTCAACCGTTGAGTGATACTTTCTTTTAAATAAATAATGAGTCATTTTAAATAGATTTGAATCAAAATCTGATTTATTCTTGAACTGTCCACTTCTCGATAATGTAATTAGTGCCACAAACCCACACAACGTCAGCTGTCTCTCTTTCATGTTAAAATTGAATCTTAGTGGGTATAAGAAAGGATAAAAAGGCAATAGGTAGCAAAAAGGATCTTAGGGACAATATTAATTAATGGAAGGTGATAAGTAATTTCATGACGGAAAGAGCGACTTCAACATAAATAAACATCAATATCGGTGATAGGAGAGAGAAAGGGTTATAGAATGATCGGTCTGGTAAAAGAGAACACAAGTAATATTTCCAATAATATAATTTCTGATGATATTTATGCGAATGAAAATTCCAAATCACATAGTATAAATTCGCAATTCCAGAATAATGAGCATAAGAGAACTTCTAAAAATAACAAAGCAGTGAGGGATTCTGCATTTAGAGCAATAGCCAACAATTTCATGTCTTTATTTGGGTATGGAGATACTGTTCAGTCGGTTAATGAAACAAACTTCTCGGAGGTACCAGTTAACCAAAAACCAAATATCGGGAGGCAGAATGTAAGTGATATAATGGGTGTTCATCAAATTAGAGGCGGTGAAACTGTTGCAGTTGGAACTGATGTTGAAGACGAGAATCCAAATTCTGGAGAAAGCCAAATTGTTAATTCAAAACTTGAAGCAAGCAACTCAGTAGCTTTATTAAGTTCTGGAAACAAGTCGAACCCATCGAGCAAAACAACTTCAAAAAGTAATGGAGGAGCAGCTTCAAAATTAGCCTACGAAAAGAATGGTGATAACTCACAGTTACAAATTATAGCACATGTTAGTGGTAGACCAGTACATGCAAAATACTCTTATGGAAAGAATAAGTTTAAGGTAGCTCATAAAATTGTTGAGCAAGCAGATACAATGCATTCTGGTTCTGAAAAGGAAGTGGCGCAAATCCCAAATGTTCCAAATCATAATTCAATAATTGTGCCTTCTCCTATAATACAATTTAGGCAGATTCCGGTTCAAATGGTAGGTAAACAGCATCAGATTGTTTATAACACTCCACTAATTACTAAAAGGGTTATTCCTCAAACAAATAAAATCGTCTATCAGCCTATATATACTCATAATCAAGTTGAAATGGGTAGCAATGGACTTGCTGGATCTGTGGGGCATGGGCTAGTACACAAGAATTTGTACTCTCAGGAAGCTATTGTTGGTACAAATAACTTAATTCTAGGAAAAGAATTACCTGGACTTTATCCAGTCGGAGTGGGAACGATAAATGCATTACCAAACACAAATTCTTATTTAGGTAATTCGATAAATAATCAAATATTAGGGTTTGGAACTCCGTTAGTTGGTTATAGAAGTATGTCTCATGTTCCAAGCAATGGTTTTAGTAATATAGATTCAAATCAATCTTCTGGCGCAGAGCTTTTGGATGTGAACCAAGAAACAAGGCTTCAATCAAGTAATGAAGCTGCTGCTAGTAGTATGAGCCATCCCAGAAATGGGACTGTAGGTTCTGTAGGTTCTGCTGGAAGCGTATGCCAGCCTATTTCATCTTTTGGGCTTGGGATTCCAATACAAGTGAAAACTTTGGAAGAAGATAATATAAAGAGAAAGGAGAACGTATCTTCTAGCAAGCAAACTGCTCAGGCTTCGAAACAAGTTTTAAGAGCAAATAATGGGAATTTTCAGACTCTTTCACTTACAACAACAACGTCTAGTGATACTGGGAGTGTGACAATGAGTAATCATATCGTTAATGCTAAGGCAATACAAGAGAGGCCTTCCAATACTAATTTGGATACTACGAAAACAACGGTTAAAGAGAACAGCAATGCTCAAGAAAAGATAAAGAGTGAGAATGAACATGATTTACATAAGGGATTTATCCCTCAGGCTAGTCCAGTAATTAATTATAGAAGTACTTTGGACTATCTTGTAACTCCAATGGTAAGATATAGAGATATTGCAAGTAATCTTAAGGTTAAAACTGTTCCTCCTCAGCTTTCAAGTAATGATGCATGTAAATATGTTACAACGGAGATTACAGGGAATAATGGTATTATGAGCTCTTCAAATGGATCAAATTCTCCAAGAAATATGAACGTTATGGGTAGTAATGAATATAAGGAGACGGTATATACGCCTGTAGCTCCTTTACTTATCCCAAATTATCCTGTTGTGCCTAGTGGAGTCGGTAGCCCTGGAGTTATTGAGATGGCCAACCCCAAAATTAACTCAAATATTAATATAATACCTGGTACTGTCGGCTATGCTGGAAATTCCCTATCAAAGCAATCTCAAGCTTCTAATACTCAAGGAAGTAATCCAATAAATGGATTAGTCCCTGGAAGCTCACGGGGTGGAAGAATTTTTGATGGAGGTTTGAATTCTCATATTTATAGAAGAGCTCCTGTGGGGGTTCCTCAAAACCTTGGATATAGATTAGTTAGAACTGTAAAAAATTATGTTGGGCCTAGTAAGGCTCCTATTGGAGGGAACTCTATTCATAAGGAAAATTATACCAGAGAGGAGAATCTCAATTATAGAAACCAAAATACAAGAAAAGGATATGTAAATAAAATGTATCAGTATTTAGCGGATTCAAGCCAATTTCCTCCTCTACCAAAAGAAATGTATGTAGGTGATATAGAGTTTCTAACACGTCCAATTTCTTCGGAGCCAAGTGCAATAAAAGTTAAAAGATTCCCCACAAACTCTCAGGATGGTGAGACAAATGTGAGCCAAGTAAAAGGCTCTACTCCTGGGAAGGGAAGGGAATGGGATAGTATCAATAGAGGAACATTTTGCACAGTATATAAGGTAAGGCATAATGAATGTGTTGCAGCTGTAAAATGTCCCCAAAAAAGAATTCATGATTCAGACCCATTAATGTCAAGATATAGATGTTATACTGAATGGAAGTTACTTTATAGGTGTAACAGGCATCCGAATATCTTAAATCTAATTGGAGGAATCAGGATTAATGAATATGAAATTTGGTTGGTAACGGAATATATCAGGACAGGTGATTTATTCAAGTTGATTCATGGTAATGGTTCTCGTAGTAAAGCTTTTAGAGAAAGCGTAGAATATAGGTACAAAGTGATGTATCAATTGGCAGATTCAATAAGATTTTTACACTCTTTGTCTCCAAAAATAGTACATAAAGATCTCAAGTCAAATAATATTCTTATTGATGAGAATTACAATATTCGAATTTGTGATTTTGGTGATGCTGAGGAACTCCATTATAATACTATAACATGCTGTACAGCAGTTACATGGCAATATGCGCCTCCGGAAATTGTGGGGTGTACTGACCCAGCGAGGCCTAATTCAAACGCTAATGAGAAGGTGGACGTTTGGAGTATGGGTTGCATCTTTTTAGAAATCTTATGCAAGAGGACTCCTTTGCAGCATATTTTGGATAAAGTTGATGAAAGTGGTAAGCACTCAACACTCTATAACCTGATTCATTCAAACAAAATTGAAGGAGAATTGAAAATTCCTCCACTTCCCGATTCTTTATACAACTTGATTACCATGTGTCTAAGACCCAATCCTGATCTCAGGGCATCTTCAAAGGAAGTATTTGATTATCTAGTCAATAACGAGAAGAAGATATTGAAACAATTGAGTTATATTAATCAATACAAATTGAGTAGTGGCCATTCAATTGTGAATAATCAAAAGAATGATATTAAAGCTTTATCTCAGTTAAGAGCTGTATAACAAAAATTGTTATATAGTAAGAAAAAAAAGTGTTTTATTTGAAGATAAGGGTAATGAAAAAAGGGAGTCATAAATAAGTCTCCCCCAGCAAGAAAATATCCTTTTCATATTTATACAGAATATTCATAGAAATTATATTATACATAAGAGATAGAATTAACTTTTCAAATAGTTTGCATGTAGGTAAACGATCATATAATAATTGCTTTTAATTGATTACAAAAAATGAGGCTTTTAAAATTTCGAGCAATTATATCTTTTTTTTTTTTGTTAGTGAATTCCAATTTGTGTGGTCTTTGAAAGATAATTGTATGCCGGCATAGTAGTGCATCAAATACTTGGCGGTAAATTATTTTCTTAATATTAAAGTTTAATTGTAGTTGCAGAATTAAAGCAACAAAAATCTGGGCGTGTGAAGAGTTAATAGAAGAATAAAAAATTATATAGCTGCCACATTTTTAGTCTGTGCTGAAATGGCTGAATCAAGATGTCTCAGTACAACTATGTGGTGACAGCCTTTGAATCGGGGTCTTTTAAAGGGATTTTAAAGGTGGATTTATTTGGAGATGGTATAATTAGACTATTAGCAATAAAAACAAGAAGTATTGAAATATATGAAATTAATAAGGATGCAGTTTTTTTTGATGAGAAACTTTTTGATGATGAAATTGTTGACATACCTGCTTTGAATAAAGTTGGGACAGTAGAAATATACAAGGACATAATAGAAATTGATAGATTTCGTCCAAAAAACCAGGATTTCGATGATGTGTTGATTTTTACCAGGGAATATGAGCTCATTTTACTAAGAGCACATTTGCTGAATTCTGATTCTGAGAAGATTTTATGTATGAGCATATTAGATAAGGTTTCCTTGTATAGAGAGAATTTAAGAAAATCACAATTAATCAAAATGATGGTTCATTCTGAAAAGAATAGAATAGTGATTTTGGCTTATGAGGGTTGTTTACAGGTTGTGGGATGTGAAATTTCGAGCAAAGATGAAGAAGATAAGGCTGTTTTTACTTCCCCTTTAATTATCCGACTTTCAGAACTATCTGTAACTGATATTTGCCTAGCAAATACTACAAATGAAAGGAGCCTATTGGGGATTTTATATGATTCAGGGTATTCAAAAGATCCTAGGCTGATGAAAATTATTGAACTACCGATTGATCTACGTAAATGGTCTTATAATACAAATATAGGCCATGTTATGCAACAAAATGTCTTCAAAATAGCCCCACTATATTATAGGTCTAAAAAACAAAAAATGGTTAAAGGTTTCTTTTTATTTGGAGATGGGATTGTAGAGTACCGATCGATTGAGGAAATTATGCCAAATAAAACCAAAAATTCAGAAACTATTTCAAGTACCCAAAAAATAGTGACAAGCAGATTTAATTCATCAGCATTCAGTGGAATGGATATTGGTCTCTCTCCTTTATCAATAACTGATATTTTGAACTTGGATGATGGTTCAAGATGGCTGGTTCTAGACAATCTGGGTCGGCTTTTTATAATGCTTGTAGAGTATGATCAAGATGATATCGACAAAGTAGTTGATATAAGGCTGAATATACTCAATAGATACTCTCCATTCTCTAGAATCGTAAATCTGGGGGATGATTTATTCTTTTTAGCTTCAAAGCTTTCAGATTCCTTGTTATTATATTCCAAAAATAACAATTTTTATATTATTTCGAGTTTGCCAAATATTGGCCCAATAAAAGATCTCATTTTTACAAATTTTGATAGAAAGGAAGAAACTAAATATGAAGATATTCCAAGCCAAATATCAAAAAGAGATCCTTTACCACTCATTGCAGCTTGCGGATTTGGATCGGGAGGAGCTTTGAAGTCGATTTGTAATGGTATTGGTCTCCAAAACATATATATAAGTAACGACTCATTTGTGGGCCAAATTACAAGGATATTCTCACTTTGTAGCACTATTGGCAAAGTTATTGTGACAGGAATTGATCATTCTTATTGCTACAAAATAGCATGGAGTTATGAGAAAGGCAAAGATGATTGTAAAGTAATGGATTCTGTTGATGGCTTTAATAAAGAAAATCCCAACCAACCAAAAGGGAAAAATTCAAGTCCTGTTTCTCCTAAGAAATGTTTTATTAACTTCGAAAAGTGCGAACTATGGGGGCTTGTGAAAGATGAAGAAACAATCAAAGTTTGTACTTTTAGAGGCAATTACTCCTATCAAGTAACTCCTTCAGGATTGTTCCCCACAGGAGAGACGAATGATCATCATAAAAAATGGTTGCTAAAAGATAATCTTCCTCCTATTGCTGATTCTAGTTTGGAATATATTGAGAAGTTTGATTTTTGTGAAAAAAACGAAGTTGTTGTCATCTGTACAGGCACTGGATTATTGTTATTGTATAGGTTTGATGATGAAAGTGTTCTTAGCTTGATTTATTTCAGAACTAAAACTGAACTTTTTGAACTAATCTCCGAGGACTTGCGAATCAATCACTTATCAGAAGAAAGTAAAGATTTGAATAATGAAAAGAATATACTAAATAATTCAATTTCGAATACAATGGATGAAGTTTGTATTATGGGACTCTTTTCTATAGACAACTATATACTTATCATCTTAGGGACATGGATGAATGGAAGTAAATTAAGTTGTATTTACTACAATAAGCAGGAAACTGGAAAAATCCCAAATTTTGAACTTTTATTGAATATTGAAACTGAATTTCGAGAATATGAGACTATGGTTACCTCTTTAAAGGTCTTTGAGCTAGAAAGGATGATTGAAACACAGAATCAAAAACATACAGAAGAATTTATTGGACTAATAGTTGGCACAAATAACGGGTACTTGCAATTGCAATATATTTCCAAAGATTCAATAAGAAATTTAATGAGAAATGGACAAGAAAAGGTCGAATTAAAGGACAATTGTAGATTTAACCATTATAATACATGGAAAATCTCCAATAGCTTTATTTCTGAAATCTACGAGATGGAAATTTCTGAAAGCTTAAATAGACATTTTTTCATTTGTTGTGAACAACCTAAAGTCTTGTTTTGGAGCTATAACTCTGGTAAAGGAAAACACGGGCTTGGTGTATGGAGCTTCTTTAACATACATTCATCATGGATTCCTTTCCTATGCCAAATTAGAATACCTCCAAGCCCTCTACTAAAACAAGAATTAACCAAAAAAGATAATTATGCAACCAAGACATGTATTTTGTATATAACTCATGAAGAAAAAGCCGCCAATGAAATTCATATTGATAACTTGGCAAATCAAGATCCTGAGAAATTGGGTGGAATCCAAATATCAAGAAAAACAAGCCAACAAGCTTTAATAAAAATTGGACTTGTAGACACTCTTCAGAGGTACAATTGTAGGAGCATCCCTCTTGAATTTACTCCAGAAAAGGTTTGTTTTATTAAGGATCTCAATATGTATGCAGTAGCCGGAGTTAAGGAAAGATATAAGGGTAGATCCACAATACTCGAGCCTATTTTGGAATCTGAAATGATTGAAAATAATGAAAAAGATTCTATCAAAGAAAATGAATTAACATTTATACAATCAGTAATTTGCCTCATATCAGCAAAAGATATGAAGATTCACTATTGCAAATTTTTAGAAACCAATACGTACCCAACATGTTTGGAATATGTAACTTTGCGTGCTTCCAATGATGAAAATGATGTTAGATCCTTCTTGGCCATTGGTACCAGTAAAGTTGAATCAAATATTGATTCAAATTCGAACTCAAATATGGGAACCGAGAGTTTCGGAAAAATTACGCTTTATTCAATTATCAACAAACATTATTCATATACTCTATTAGAGTCTGCCGTATATGAGACTGAAGTTGCTCCATTTGTAATAAAAGAATTCAAAATGTCTCAATTACTAATTTCTATTGAGAATTCACTAATTTGCCTGGAACTTCACATTTCCAAAAATTTAGCAGATTCTTCTAGTTCAAGCTCTTCGAGCTCATCTGATATTTGGATGAACACAGAAATGGATCTTGAATTGACAAGTATTGAACTTAAAAGGAAAGAAACTTATTGTACTCATACAATGATAGTGTTTATTAAAATTTTGAATGGAGAATATATCCTTGTTGGAGATCTGATGAGATCAGTTGGACTTTGGGAGTTTGATAGATATACTGGTAAATTTCACGAAGTTTGTAGAGATAACTCCATAGCTTGGGTAGTAGAGGGAATATTCCTATCAAAGGATATGTACTTAATTTCTGATGAGAATCGAAATTTGAGAGTCCTTATGCGAACTTTAAACCCAGAAAATGATGAAACTTATACTAGCTTGTCATGTATTGCTCATCTTCATGTTGGGGAATCAATAACCACCTTTCAACAAGGGAAATTTACTCAGGCATATCCTGAAACGAGAAAGTGCACAGGTGGACAAGATTGCATGGAAGAAAGTCCTGGGAAACTAATGTTTGATGAACAAATAGCTTTTGGGAGCTCTCAAGGAGGAATCTACCTTTTATTCAGTATTAAAGATGATCCAAAATTTTTCTCTCAGTTAGTATTGATTGAAGAAGCAATCATTCATGCTTTAAAAAATAGTAATATGGACATAAAATTAAGAAATAAGGTATACAATTTAAGGGATTCAGACTTGAAGAAGTTATTTATAAGAAACTCCAACTCTTCTATATTTACAGGAGTAGTGGGAGTTCTTTGTGGGAAGGATTACCTACCATTAAGATGGGAATTAAATAGTACGAAAGAAAGTTATAACTTTGAATATGATTGTTCAGGAACTCCCAGAGGATTTGTATGCGGAGATACTATAGAATTATTCCTTGATTTTCCTATAGATCTGCAGAAATCAGTCTTAAAAGAACTACATTCATTCAAGTCTGCAAGAAAACTAAAACTACCTGACAATGTAAACCAATTAGAAACTCTAATTGAGCAACTTAAAAATATGCATTAATTATATAACTTAATATATTTTATTTATACTTAGCATAAAAATTCTATAATTGATTTATATATTATTTCTTCTTTTTTAATTCTAAATTAAGATCTTTTTCAAGTTAGGAAGATTACATAGAATATGATGAAAGCAATCAATAGTAAAAATAGCTTAATGATCAAACCTCTGTTGGATTTCACATAGTTATAGTATTTAATAAGCTCTGCATGGCCATGTTCAACGTTTGAAAAGGTATTTGAGATATCTTCATCTATTCTTTGAATCATTTCCTCTTGCTGAGTGACCATTCCTGCAACTTTCTGGAAGATTTGTGCCAACTCACCAATCATTCTTTGAACATTCTCTACAGCTTCTGCTCTAGATCTTGCATATGAAAAGGACTGATTTTGGTGCTGCATCATACTTTGGGCTGCTCCAAATTCAAATTCAGTCCCTCCTTGATCCATGCCATGTTCTCCACTCTCTATATCAAAAGGAACTCTACTCATCTTAGAGTACTTTGTTCCGCTACTAAACGAAGTTTTTGAATCTCCTATTGAGCTCCCAAAACCTGATAAATTATTTGAATTTGATGAATATGAATATAGATTCCTTCTCCAATCTTGTTGCTGAATTACTTCAGTTCTTTTCTGAAGTGTATCCTTGAAGTCTCGTGTAATATCAAGCATTCTTGCTTTCAAAGTTTCTACCATTGTCATATAATGTTGGCTGCTTTGATAATAACCACCAGATGATGGAAAGCCTTGTTGAGCATGTTGCTGTAGGACTTCAAGCCTGGAGTTTAGTTCTGTCACGCTTGTCTTAATATCCTCAGTAAGCTGATGTATTTGATTTGTTCTATCTCTAAAAAGACCTTTTTGTTTAACTATTCTATTCAACTCCTCAATCTTTAAAGACGTAGAATTCATTTCTTGGCTAATTTCTGATGCCAATAGATTAAATTGGCTACCCTGGATCGAATTGGAATATCTGTTAGATTGCCCAGAATTTCCTATCCTTCCCTCACTTCTTGTGCTGTCATGCTTTTCTACGAAATTAAAAAAATCTGCTGTTCTATCGCTATTTAGCATCTTTACTTTCCACCATCAAACTTATTTGATCCTTTACCTATTTCCCTTTTATCTATTCGCCTTATTAATGTACATGTGGCGGATTTACTTGGTTAATAACATGAACACAAATATTACAGGTATATTATTTAAAGAGGGGCTAGCAGAAGGCGCCAACGAAATTAGGTAGATCTCCCGAATTCCAAAAAAAAAAGTTTGTTTTACTACAATAAGTTACTTCAGAAATACGCAAACCTGAAAAATTTTCATGTCTGAGTTCCTTGAATTAGTTGTTGATAGAATTTTTTTTTTAAGGTAGAAATATTTTGAGAAATTGTCAATCTTGACTCTTTATGGAAATTCAGGTACAAACTTGCACTTTTTTTATAAAGTCAAAATCTAGAAATTGCAAATTTCCTAGATATGGAGATTCTAACTTCTGCAACTTACACAAAGGAATACAAGATCAAGTTTGTGATGAGAATCATGAAAAATTAGTTAACAAGATTATTCCTTGTTTTATTGATGGTAGACATTTTGTTTCTATAAATAAAATAAGATCTCATATTAGAAAGTGCTCTAGAGTTAGAGATATTGCATATGAACTTAATCAGCCATTTTGTATGCATAATAATGGGCCTCCTCACAACTTGTTGAATATTAGAGAGAAATTACAAGTAACTGAAACTTCACATATAGAAGAAATCAATCGAAAAGCGAATAAAAACAATCATTCAGATTCCAAGAAAAAATTAATAGTTTCAAAAGAAAGATTGGAATTTGTTGATAAACTTCATGATTTTTGTGTACGTGAATTTGGTAAAAACCCCCATTTTGAATCAAGACAGGTAGATATTGATAATTTAAATTTGAATAGGCATGAACTACAAGCTATAAGTATTTCCAAAGAATTCACCAAGAGACTAATTAATAGTGAAAACTCTATATCTTGTAATAATTCAAATAACAACCTCTTATTTGATGCTGAAAACTCTTTAATAATAGAGTATGGAGCTGGAAATGCAATTTTGTCTTATTGGTTCATTAAAGAATGTGGAAAGCCTCAAAATAAGATTAAACCTTCTAAATTTAGAAGTGTGATAATTGACAGAGAGTCAAGGAGGAAACAAATGGAAAAGCTTGATGAATCTATTTCTTCCATCAGATTAAGACTTGATATTGAACAGTTTGATATTAATTCTCTAATTTTGGTTTGCAACAATGAAGACATTTCTAAAGAGTCAATAAGAGCTCATATGTACTCAAGTTTGGGAAATGGAAATGTACCATGGATTATTAGTACTTTACTTGAGCAAAAAATATGGATGCATGATTCATCAGGAAAACAAATTCAGACAATTGAAGAAGTTGAACAACTCAGTAAAGAAGAACTCAAATATATCTTGACTACTTTATCAAATGGAGGTGGCCCTGATATTTCGAGGTAAGTTCAGCACTTGAAATCATTATAAAAATGTACTTATTGATGCATTTTAGGCTTGAAGAAACTATAATTAACAATTTTGCAAAAAAAAAAATTCTAAAGATTTTTGTAATTTCTAAACATTTGTGCGGAAATGGATTCGACTTAGGTCTTAAATCATCTCAAAGCGCTATTAAAGAGATGAAAAGTGGTTCTATGCTTATTATAATAATGTCCCCCTGTTGCCATCACAGATGCTTGATTTCACAGCATCTTGGGGCCGAAATGCTCAATCAAATAGCTACACAAGAAGGCCTTTTCGATAATACAGAAGAGTGCTTTAATTTTCTTGCATCCATTTCTTCCTGGTCCACTGGAACCAGTGATTATAGAAGCAATTACGGATTCAAAGCAAAATACATTCTAGACTCATGTAGGTAAGTTTTAAATAGTGATTACCTAGGTTTCTATACTGACTAATTTATACTAATAGGCTATTTTGGCTTAAAAACAAAGGGTTTACTAGTTTGGTCTACTCTACATTTATCAGCAAGTCTGTTTCTCCAGAAAATATTCTCATAACTGGTGTTTATTATAAAGACTAGGCGCCAAAATTCGAAAATTAATTATATTTGACCAATTGCAATTATTCGCGAAAAATTCTTATCTATGGATAATGCAAATGGCCAACAAAATATAGTTTCATCTTTTCCACCTCCACCACCATACTTCCGTCTCTTTGATCATGAAGACAAAGTAGCAAAAATAAAGCCACCTCCCTGCATTGAGGGGCCCTTTACTTGCTTTGGCTCTCAGCTCTCTTCGGATATTTCAATTCATCCGTTAGATAGCGACACAATCTTGTATAATGAATCCAATGTTGACTTGCCAGCGGAGTTGATGATGTTAAATGAAATGTTTCAAATGGAAATACTCAAACTTTTGGAGAATTCAGGAAAGGGAGTTGTAGATACTTCATCAGTCAAGAAGATAATTAAAATATATAATAATATGAACCATATATTGGAGAAGCTCAGAATAATACAAACCTATCACCAGATTTGTGATGAATTAGAGGCGCAGGTGAATGAAAAAAATCAACTTTTAGATCAGATGAAACAACATTTAGAAGAATATAAAAGTTTGCTAGATGACTTGTCTAAAGAAAATTCTGGCAAATTGAGCGACTAAATATATTGATAGGGTTAAATAACTTTTTCATTTATATATAATTAGAGTTTTAAAATACTTTAGCGTTTTAATTTTTCTCCCCTTTATATATTATTCATTATTTATATCCACTTTCAAATTACATAATATATAGGTCAATGGATTTGAAGCATTTTAAAAAATTGGAGAATAAAAAAGACTCCCCTTACCATATGTATTGCGAGCAATGTTGGAGTTGATGCTGCAACCAACTCGATCTCTTGGAATTAGTTGTAGCTCTGACCCATGCTTGAGGAAAATTTGTCCTGCAGTGTTGTTTGGATTTATTCCAACACCTTCCAAAGTTATCACTGCGCTCGTTGCAGAAGATACCTTAAACTGACCATTCAGAGTAATAATCATAATTTATGCTAAATGGAGCCTTTAAAAAAACTTACCTGTTCAGATGCAAACTTAATCACTGCAGTAAATGGAGCATCCTCTGGTACTGATAGTCTGGCAATTTATTAACAATAAATATCAACAATAAATAACTTACATCTTGTAAGGTCTATTTCTATCAGATGCGAGAATTATTTTAAAAGAAACTTTCGTGCCTGAACTCATAAATCTATATAAAAACTATATTATGATACTAAATATATTTGTGAGTTGATTTAAATATTGAACTAATAATAAAAGATGTGCTCAAATTTTTCTTTTAGCGTGAGGAAATTAAATGGAGGGAAATTTTTTTTTTTTTAATTAATAATTGAAATTTGAAGAATTACTAATAAACACAATTTATGCACTCTTGAAATGAATAATAATTTGACAAGAATTATTCTTTTGTACTTTTTGTAAGTTTCTACTGAGCTTAATTATTTCCTTATCACTGTTTTTTCAATCAGCTTTATATTCCTTTCTTACACTTCTACTGTGTATTGCGATGAAAAGATGGATATTTTTGGAAAAGTAGATGCTCCTGAATCTTCTTTAATGAGAACTCAGATTTATTTGACCGGGAGAGAACATCCAATTTATCCCAATTCGTCTGGGCATTTTCAAATGTAAGTTGTGCATATTTATATAAAATGTATAATTATTGTTTAGCAACAATTTACCAAAAGGAGAATACCTATTAAGAATTCTGGGACCAGAATATGTATACGATTCCTACATTCTACAAATAACCGAACAGGAATCTAAGGATGGAACAAGACTTGTTTGTAAAAAGAGTGTTTTTGATTTTAAAACAGGAAAACCAGGTGCAATAGTAAATAGTTATGTTTTGAATATAAAGCCCTTATACTCGACAAAAACAGAAAGTGATAACTACGGTGGACTTCAAAACTTATTGTCCCTATTGAAAAACCCTCTAGTCTTGATTTCTGCAGTTTCTCTGGGAATTACATTTATTCTTCCCATGTTACAAGAAAGTCTAGATGCAGAAGCTATGGAAGAAATTACAGGATCTATTCCTGGAGGTAAGTTATCATTAAACTTGAAGCTTGATTAACACATAAATAAAAACTTAGGCAACTATGTCTCAAATTTTTTAACAAAGATTTCATAGTCTAGTATATATAGCAAATTAATTAATAGACTGATGCATTAGTAAGATAAGCATACATAATAATTATGATAATTAAACTCTTAAAAAATTTTTGCCATTCAACGAATATCTGAAAGGAATAATTGGATTTTCATTTAGTAATCCGGCTTGAGGTGAAAGCAATAACTCCTCAGCTGATAAATATTCCCATCCAGTACCTCCAACAGAAACAATGCAATAAATTGAGTAAACTACTCTCAAAATAGAAAATCCAATTGGAGTAGTGATTAAAATGAACAAGTAGTGCAAATACGTGACAAAAATTGTGAGGTAAGCCTGATATTTGTACTTTGATGGGCTGATACAAATATTGACAAATTTATCAATAATACCATTAGAGATGAGTTGTTTCTGAAAATTACCACAACTTAAATCGTCTTCAAGTATTAAAATGCCACAATTTCTAATTAGATGATCGCTATAGAACTTCTCATTAGATATACAAATTTTAGAATAGCTTTCAGAACATTGTTGCAGTAAAGGTTTCTTCCAATCTCGGAAAAACTCGGATTCAAAAATGCAATGATTTCCAAACGAAGATTTATCAAGAAAAATGTAGTTCATATTTGTCAGCATAGCTATGTTAGCTATCAGATTGATTAAAGTCAAAGACAAGCAGGAAATTGCAAGCTTTCTTGTAGAAAATATGGAGGTGAGTAAAGCCAAAATGGATGAAGAAAGCATTGTAAAATAATAATAATAGAAAGTGGTTGTATCCGCAGTATATACTAAAAAAGGGAGGCCATTTGGGTTCTTGAAAGTTATCTGGTAAATTAATATATTAAAAATGATGCAAATAATACTCCATATTTGGAGAGCTTTCCCAAGAGAAATATTGAAATAGCTCTTGTAAGTGGAAAGAATGAATGGTTTAAAGCACCCATAATCATTATAATTCATTTTAGCAGGATGTTCAAAAACTGAATTAATCCAGGTTCATCAAGGTTTCATGATCCATTTGGACGAAAAAATAGGCCTTAGATTAGGAGGGCAGCCTTGAAAAAAAAAATTAATATTCAGTGAGCCTAAGCTTGATATACAGTTTTCATGGAATAAATCAGAATAGTAATCGAATAGGCGTGTTGACTGAGTACGTAGTTCTTCCTAAATTTAAAATTTTTCTTCCAGTAATAATTTTTTTCCAATTCTTTAATTGACTGCAAATCGAAAATGCGCGCGCAGTACTTTTTAACCGGTAAATGGTAAAAGTGCTAAAGGTCAAATTTACAAGAGGCAAAAACGCATAAAAATCCATAAACGAAAAAAAAATTGGTTTGTCTTATCTGGGCAGTAGTTTGGTTCTAAAGCTTTAATTCAGGTATATATGCTTATAAGCTCAGTTTTTGATAGACGATATGGAGTACCAGACTCGGGATAGACTACTTTCTGCAGTTTGGCCGCACATTGAATCATTCAATACATTCCTTTCTGTTGGGTTAAAAAATATTGTGAAGAATTTACCCAAGATTTATGTGGACTCTGGATTTATTCAAGATGATTGCGAGCTAAATGCAGCTTATAGCCCAGCTGAATACCTTAGAATAGGAGTTACATCTGCAAAAATAGGAAAGCCTATTTTTGGTAATTCTGAATCATCTGGTACAAAGCTGACTCCTCAGCATGCCAGAAATGGACATATTAGTTACAGTGCTCCACTATGGCTAGAATTTGAAGGTTATAATTCATCTTTAGATACTGTTTCAAAGCATAGTATTTATGCTGGAACAATTCCAATCATGGTTAAGAGTTCAAGTTGCCATTTATTTGGTCTTGGTACAAAGGAATTGGTTGAAAAAGGCGAAGACCCTAATGAGGTTGGTGGCTACTTTATTATCAATGGTAATGAAAGAGTTATTAGGTATGTAATTCAACAAAGATGTAATTATCCAATTGGACTTAAACGTCCAAGGTTTGCGACCTTTGATTCATTTGGCTCGGAATATGCCGTTTTAATGAGGTCATTAAGAGACGATGGAACTTCTACAGCAAACTATCTATACGGAACGTCTGATCATCAATGTATTTACAGAGTTTTATTAAATAGACAGGAGTGGCTAATTCCATTCTGGCCTTTATTAATGGCAGTAGGATCAATTTATGACTCAAATGTGCTCAGGAGCAAGATCCTCCAATATTGTAATCCAAAAGATGAAAATTTATTCAACACAATTAATATGCTTACTCTTGAATGGGGGCTTGATAACTCAGTCGGTGTTGATGCAGAATTTAATTCTGTATCATTTGGAAATAAGGGGCCTGGAGATACAGATATTTTAGAAAATCGATACTTACATCAAATAGGTAGATTGGTATGGGAGGGCGTAGCCTTCCATCTTCCTCCAGGTAGCCTTTTACAAGAGGCAGGGAGATTCTTAATAGATAATTATGTGTTAGTCCATTTGGAAGAGTGGAATGCAAAATTGGAATGCCTTATTTTAATGTTTATAAAACTAATCAAACTTCAGCTTAATGAAATTCGTGAAGAGTCTATAGATTCTTTTGCGTATCAAGAATTATTATCTCCAGGAAACCTATACTCAGCACTATTTAAAGATGCAATTTTTTCATTTCTACAAAAGATAAGGTCTACATATTTGATTGAGATAAGATCTAAAAGTGGTGAAAAGAATAAAGAGAGTAAAAATGGTGTTAACCTGCTTCGAGATACAGCATACTTTAAATCAGTTTTATCAAAAAATATTTCCATGATACCTAAGCGTCTCCAATATTTTATGGCAACAGGTAATGTGAAAACCACTCAATTGGACCTTCAACAACTATCAGGATGGACTGTTGTTGCAGATAGACTAAATTTTAATAGATTTCTATCCCATTTTAGAGCTGTACATAGAGGACAGTTTTTTACCACTATGAAGACTACGGATGTCAGAAAATTAACAGGTGAAACATGGGGATTTCTTTGTCCAGTACATACTCCTGACGGTGAGCCATGCGGTTTACTTCTCCATCTTTCCCAGGATTGTATTCCTGTGACTCAATGGGATTCACAAGAAACTCTCAGACGATTAAGAAATTATTTAATTTCACATGGTA
Organism: Cryptosporidium parvum Iowa II; assembly: GCF_000165345.1. Classification (NCBI taxonomy): domain Eukaryota; phylum Apicomplexa; class Conoidasida; order Eucoccidiorida; family Cryptosporidiidae; genus Cryptosporidium; species Cryptosporidium parvum. Next base: position 607,422 of record NC_006980.1, on the reverse strand, counting down.
TTTCATGCGATGATGGGCTGGGATCTCTTTCTTCAACTTGGGGTATAGAGTCATCTTCAAGAGATGATTTATATTCACCAGATTTAACAAAATCCATTCCTGTAATGCTAGATGGTAGAGTTTTATTTCATATCCCGAGAGAAGATTTTATGGTATGGGAAAATAAATTAAGAACCTTAAAGTGGCAAACAAACCCCTCTGTATTACCGGTTCATGCAGAAATAGCATGTGTTCCACCAGATTCTGGTATGTTTTCAGGAATTTACATTTTCACCGCTCCTGGAAGACTTGTAAGACCAATTATGCACCTTGAGACTGCTCAAGTAGACTGGATTGGGCCGCTTGGCCAACCATGGATGAATATTGGTGTAACGGAAGAAGAGACTCGTAAATCAACAAAACTCCTTGAAATTCAAAAAAGATTAATTGGTATTTCGGATACTGAGTCTGAAGAACAGCTAAAAAACGACCTTAAAGCTTTAAAGAAACTAATTAAAGATAATGACAGAGTGCTTTCATCTGTACCGGTTAACTACACTCACATGGAGCTCCATCCATCAACAATTCTATCAGTTACTGCAAGCCTTATTCCTTATGCTCACCATAACCAAAGTCCAAGAAATATGTATCAGTGCCAGATGCTTAAACAAACAATGGGTACTCCTTGCCTTAACCACCCATATAGAACCGACAATAAGATGTATAGGCTTTTAACTCCTCAAGAGCCAACTATTATTACTAAAGGATATTCATCCTTTGGTTTTTCTGAATATCCAACTGGAACAAATGCAATCGTTGCTGTAATGTCATATTCAGGTTATGATATGGAGGATGCTATGATTCTTAACAAATCATCTTATGATAGAGGAATGTTCCATGCCTGTGTCTATAAAACCAAAATCATTTCAGCAGCTCCTCCTAGTGCTACAAAAAAGAGTGATGCAGAAAGCTACTTCTTTCATAATATTGGGCCAGACGGTGAGCTAGTTGTTAAAGAGCTTTCAGCAGATGGGCTTCCTAATATTGGCCAAAGACTTACAAAAGGCTCACCAATATGTAGGGTTGAACGTATAGGTTCTGGAGGGGGCCCTTCCAATGCAACTATTCAAACTTATCATGACGATGAGGTTGCATTTGTCGAGAAAATTAATAGGATAGCTAGCGGGATTTCTATTGAACTTCAACAAGATTCTTTAAGTGGAGGGGGAGGAGATGGGGCTTCAAGTTCTTCTGGTTACGGAGAAAAGGTGTCTATCAAACTAAGAATCGTAAGAAATCCTATGGTTGGTGATAAATTTGCCTCTAGACATGGCCAAAAAGGTATTCTTTCAATGCTTTGGCCACAAGAAAACATGCCATTTAGCGAATCTGGTATGGTTCCTGATATTCTATTCAATCCGCATGGTTTTCCTTCTCGTATGACTATCGGTATGCTCTTAGAGTCTATGGGAGGAAAAGCAGCTTGTATTCATGGAGCAAGAAGTTTGGATGCAACTCCATTCAACATTAATATTTCTGATGATCTTTCAAGATCTGAAGAGAATTGCGAGGATGACAAAGCGGGTGAAAAGACTACTGTGGACTACTTTGGTAAAGCTTTAGAAAGAGCAGGTTTCCAATATTATGGGTGCGAACCACTTTATAATGGAATGACGGGAGTAGAGCTCCCATGTCATATCTTTATGGGAGTTATTTATTATCAAAGACTTCGTCATATGGTTGCTGATAAGGCTCAAGTTAGAGCAACCGGTCCAATTGACGCGTTAACTAGACAGCCTGTTAAGGGAAGAAAAAGACATGGTGGTATTAGATTTGGAGAGATGGAAAGAGACTCTCTAATTTCGTATGGTGTCAGCTCTATTCTTGTTGATAGGTTACTTATTTGCTCAGACGAGCACAGAGCATATGTTTGTCCAAAATGCGGACTTATAATCTCTTCCATTTCAAAGAGGGCTATGGCACAATCAATGTCTAGTAGCAAGCTTTCAAATTGCATCCCACCTATTGCGGTTTGTAGGGTTTGTAAATCTCCCTGCAGAATTATTACGCTTCCATATATCTTTAGATATCTTTCAAATGAGCTTGCAGCAATGAATATAGTTATTCGCCTACATCTCCAACAAGAGGATGTTCCTATTAGTAATTAAGAGATATATTGAAAACAAACTACAAAGGAATCTATTTTAATATTACTTAAGTAATCATTAGCATAGCTTATATTTGTTAATTTTGTTAAGGCACACAAAATCTTATTTTTTCTGGTTTTTTTTTGACATTTTACATCAATTCATAAATTGTATTTATTGGCTTTGCGAGGGGGAATGCGTCTCTTAATTCGGCGGTAACTCCATTTATATGGCAAATATTAATTATTTGGAAATAAATGAGTTAGGGCAATAAAATTTGCAGTTATTATTGTTACATTTAATTAAGTGAAATACGAAATATCTGTTGAAAAATGCCACCAAAAAAGAATGAACAGAAGGAAGTTAAGGTGCTTTTGGGGAGACCCAGGGGGAATCTAAAGATGGGATTGGTAGGCTTGCCTAATGTGGGAAAATCAACAACTTTCAACCTACTTTGTAAGCAGGCAGTTCCAGCGGAGAATTTTCCATTTTGTACAATAGAGCCTCATGAGGCGAGGATGAATGTACCAGATGATCGTTTTAGAGCACTTTGTAAGCATTTCAGCCCAAAAAGTGAAGTTCCTGCAACTTTGACAATCTTCGATATTGCGGGGCTTGTCCCAGGAGCTCATAAGGGTGAAGGTCTTGGAAACGCTTTTCTTTCCAATATCCAGGCAGTTGATGGAATTTATCATGTAGTTCGAGCATTTGAAAGCGACGAAATTGTACATACGGAGGGGGAGGTTAACCCTGTCAAGGATTTGGAAACAATCAGTAATGAGTTGAGGATGAAGGATTTAGAGAGAGTTGACAAGCTAATTTCAGAGCTGAACAGGCTTACGAAGAATGGGACAGACAGAACAAAGAAGGAACAAGTAGCTGCTTTACAAATTCTTAAGGACGTCTATGCTCACCTTGAGGCTGGCAACTGGATTAGTAGCAAATATGATTGGAAGTCCTCAGAGGTTGAATTGCTTAACGAGCACCAGTTTTTGACAGCAAAACCTGTTGTTTATTTAGTAAATCTTTCTGAAAAGGATTATATTCGTCAAAAGAATAAGTTCCTCCCCAAAATTGCTGAATGGGTTAAAGAGCACATTGATGGAGTAATAATACCTTACAGTGCTGAGTTTGAAGCGGCTTTGGCTGAGCTCCACACTGAAGAAGAAAAAATGGCATACATCAAGGAAAAGGGGGCCTCTAAGAGTATGATCGACAAAATCATCAACACTGGTTATTCGGCACTAAACTTATTACATTATTTCACAGCAGGAGAAGATGAAGTTAAATGTTGGACTATCAGAAGTGGAACAAAAGCTCCACAAGCTGCAGGTATTATCCACACTGACTTTGAGAGAGGCTTCATTTGCGCAGAAGTGTACAAATTTACCGACCTAATGGAATTGGGAAGCGAAGCCGCAATTAAAGCTGCAGGAAAATATTTACAAAAAGGCAAAGATTATGTTGTCGAAGATGGAGATATAATTTTCTTTAAATTCAATGTTACTAATTCAGGAAAAAAGTAGAATAAATATAAATTAAAATAAAGCATTGATAAATTTTTATAATTCTTGATTTAGTTCTGAAATTTGATATCCCACTAATTAGACTATTTAGTTAAGGATTTTTTTTCAGAAGTTTTTGAATTTGCTTCCCTGCTCGCATATTTTTCATAAAGCTTATTTTGAACAAGGATTTTAAATTCACTGACATTAATTAGCCGATCACCTTGCAGATTCTGAATTTCATTGGCAATTTCTTCTGCAGTAGCTGATACTTCATCATTATCTTTTTCACGTATACTTTCTAAAAGTTCTTTTGTAGATGGTAATTGTAAAAAAGAATGTCTTTGGACTTTCAGTAAAAGTTCAGTTGAGAAGTCACCCATATTATTTCTACTTGTCATAATGATCATTATTCCTGCAACTTTTCTTGATACTTTAGAATTAAAATGATCAATCGCCTCCTCTAAGCTCCTATCTTGTACGTTTATCTTCATTTGTTGCAATAGATCATTACCTAAATCTCCATCTTGATTAATTGATATAACTGAATCCAGAAGATATAGAAAAGTAGATGCAAGCTCTTTATTAATTTTTGATCTGACTTCACCTTCAGATATATCATCTTTTTTTGTAAAAGCTCCCAAAGTTTCAATATCATCGAATACCAATATACATGGTCTAGAATTTATTGCATTTTTAAATATGCGTCTAAGATTACGTGTTGTAATTCCGTGAAAGGGGCTTATTAAATCAATAACATTACAAAGTAATACCTTCACTTTTGGGCTAATAGATACCATACTTCTGACAAGAGTACTTTTTCCACTTCCTGAGCTTCCCCATAAAAACCAAGATATTGGATATCCATATGTATCAATTTCGTTTTCTGAAACTTCAGAACGTTCACTAAACTGCTCTAATGCATTTATTGAATCTTTGATAGATTTTCTAAGCTCATTTAGTCCTACAAAATCACTATCTATTGAGATTTTGGTTGCAATCAAAGAGTCAATAGAAGAAGAATAGTAGGAATTTAATAATTTTGAATTATATTTTTGCAAGAAATCTTGTGCATCTTCATTTCTAATTTTCATTTTGCAATTTAAATTTATATCCTCTCTTTTTAAGATCCTTCTCCCAATATATTTAGTAGCAAGAGAGTGTTTTAATTCAAAACATAATTCGATCAATTTGGAAAATGCACTGTCTTGATGTGAAACGGAAGCAATTATCATCTCAATTACACCATTCTCAACTTCAATACCCTTAAAAACATCTTTAATTAGTTGAATTAAATTAGATTTACTAGCTTCCCATTCAATAGAAAGGTAGATCTCGAACATTCCCTTTCCCAATAAAAATTGAGGTGGTTTGAAATATGGTGAAAGCATTATTAAATGAATATTAAAATTTTCTTGCATCATAGCGCGTTCAATAAATCTTTTCAAGACTCTGTAAATAGATTCTTCAAGCTTGTTGGAGGCATCATCTGTGGTAGTGTTGAAAACTCCAAAATGTGTTACTTCTTTACAAAACTCATTATCAGAGTCTAGACCATCTTCTTCTTCAACTTGTTTATTAGCTGAATTCTTAAAGAATAAGGAGTTCGACGTAAAATGTCTTGGGAGTTCAATAATTATGAAGTTATTAGACTTATCTTTGCTACTGTTAATTATTCTTTCGAACTCATTGTTTAATAGACTTTCAAGTGGCAATATTGGAGCATTTAAATATAAGTAATTATCAGTAATCAGATCAATTAAGTTAAGATCGATTGTGCTTGCTAACTCTTTTTCTGAATTTTTTTCCAATTCTTCATTAAGAATATGCAGAACTAGACCCTTAATATTATTGGAAAGTGAATCTGCTACTTGCTTATATATGCATATGTTTGTTGATCGTGGGCTAAAACCTCCATTTTTATCTGATAAAATACCTTTTATGTATCCTCTAAAAATATTTAGTGCATTTGAATTCAGTAGAGACTTATATACAGTCATTTGCTATTCCCAAAAAGATCAACTTAAGTAATTCCCAATAAAAAGTTATTGTAGGACATAAGGCGCCAAGTACATGTTTAATTCTAAAGACTTATATCGAAATGTAACTAGCAAAAAACGACAGCGAGAACAAAAATTTATATAAAAATGAAGTAAACCTACTTAAAAATGTATAATATAGTGATTTAAATAGAGGAAACAATAATATAATATACCTCATCGACGTTAGATGAGAGAAATGGGTTCAAGTTTAGGATTCCCCTTATTTCATAATCTTGGAAAAGTGCTTTTATTTTATTTTTTTGCTGAACTACGCTCGCAATATCTGCATCAAGAGTATCTCTAAGTACGGTGAAAGATTCCCAGTGCTTAAGGTAGCCAACAAGGGAAGGCGGGTCATTATATATTAGTCTAGAGTTGTGCACACCAAAATTAGATGCTGATCCATCCTTATTATTAATTTTGAATATATGGCATTCAAAAAGTCTTTGTATTTGTGATGCCAGGTTATTTAATAGAAGGACTAAGGCAGACGCATCGTCTGGTGAAACATCCTGCACATCGTCAGAGGTTGCAAGTTTTAAAACTTGGTCAAGAGTAATTCTTATAGTCTCGTCAACAAGAATTCCAAAGCTTTCAAGATAAATATTGATTGGAAGAGTGGAAGAAAACATTGAAGAAACTCTCTTAAGCCGTTGGACTATGTCAACAATTATTGTTTCAACTTCTATGAATGTTTGATCTAAAGACATATTCTTCATTGATTCCATTGAAAGTGCCTTTTCTTCTAGTAACTCACGTATTGATTCAGACTCTTTGGTCAAAAGGCTGGAAATTGCAGTTTCTTGAAGTTTCCTGAGAGTTAATAGGAGGTCAACAAATGAACCAATATTTGGAATTGGTGGTGGAAATTTACTACCATATGTGAAAGGAATTAATATTAGATGGTGAATTAAATAGGTGCAATCTGTATAAAATGTAGCAGCAAAGAGAGGATCACTGTCTAACCTTTCTTTGTGAATAGTTGGTCTGAGTAATATAAATAGCATTACTAACTCCCTGACAAGGAAGTATCCTTGCTTTGCAGAGCTTAAGCAATGCTTTTGAGCATCCAAGAGAGCTTCATCGAGAAGCTGATGTATCTTTTGAATCAGAGAATGAGCACAAGAACTAACTCCGCAAATTTGAAGTTGGAGAAAACTTTCGTTTTCATTTTGGATTGAAGAAAATGAATCAATCTCCATATTACCGATAAGATCTCCTTCACCAATAAGGCTAATTAGGTTTGAAAGGTCATCGCATTTATCTGCCTTTGATTTTTGTACCCCACATTGCTCAAGCAGATTTGTAAGAGACCCAATTTCTGTGGAATCGTCAACTAAAATGATAGAGGGATCATCGCGCATTATAATCTCCCTTGCGAAGTTCAAAGCATGCAACTTCCTCTCCTCATATCTACTTGTCTCCAGTTGGTTAACGTAATTTGAAATTGTGTCTTCTCCTGCTGGGATAATTTGAAGTGATCTGGCTTGAACTTCAAATTCTCTCAAAATCTGACAATCTTTTGTGGTGGGTGTTGAAGAAACACCGTGCAATAATCTGGGTGAAATCCAACTCCAGGTGTACTTACCAAACAAGGAGATCACTTGAATATTACCTGTAAAGCAGTCATCAGATAAAAACTTAAGAATCGAGATTAAAACAGGAATTGCATGTTCATAAACTGATCGTTGGTTATCACAGTCTTCTACTCCATCAAATTCCTTATTTTTGTCACCTGACTTGTTACAC